>NW_010162629.1:0-6704 GCF_000695765.1 Mesitornis unicolor | reverse complement strand
CCTGAGATTCTGTGATTCTGTGATAAGGAAGGGTACAAAAGATTATCAGTAATTTGCAGGCTGATATAAGGACATGTATTTACTGCTTGCATGGTATATATTTCCCAAAGCTCATGTAAGAAAAGGGAATCTTGTCACAGTGAAGATGCAACTAGGAAGTTTGCAACAATAGTTTTGATCCTCCGTGAAGAGTTTTAGCCAGAGATCTGTCACACCTGAGAAAACTTTGAAATGTAAATCATGGGAACAATGCTCTGATTTGCTCAGCCCAGAGGCTGGGGAGGAGGACAGGCCAGAAACAGAACACAAAGAGATGTGTTCTGGCCACTGAAGCCGGTGTTGGCACAGCTCTCTGCACTGATGGCTCTGCACAGGGCAGTCAAGAACAGGACAAGGGTATGGACAATGGCAGGAGCAGCTTCACAGGGAGCTCCACCCTGGTTGGAGGCGTCCTTCTTCATTCTGGTGAGTCACAGGTCTCCCTGCCAGCCTGAGCACCAATTTGTATGGCAGCCATGTCAGCCCAGTTAAATTGCTGGGTTGCTTCTCTGTCCTCAGTCCCCATAGATTCTTCCTAGGAAGGTGTGAGCAGGCTGACAGTCCCTGATTCAGGCACAGCTCTGAGCCTCTCTGCAGCTCTGTGTCTCTTTGCTTGGTTGCCATTATCTCTGGTGAGAGACCAGCAGTAGCACCAAGCTCCTGAGGCTGAGGAGGTGATAATCTGCATTTGTTCTTCACTTGACTGAATGGTAAAGACTGACAAAGACTAATGTCAGCCTCACATTAAAGATCTTGTCTGAAGGAGACAAGAAGCTATTGGTAATCAGAAATCTTTCTACTCACGATGGCTGGAGGTACAGAGAAAGCCCAGTCACCTCACCCTTACCTGCAATTAAAAGAGCCTTTTTAATGAGGTGACTTTATTTCAGAGAGAGAGCAGCTTGCTCCCAGACGTGGAAGGTGCTCCTTGAGTTACTTACCTGTATTCATGTTAGCAGGATTTGGCACTCTGCACTGCCCTTTGTATCTGGAAGCCTCGGATACTGATTGCACTGCAGGCTGATCCTTATGTCCTGTCCCTTCCTTTCAGCTTGTGTCACACTGATACATTGCCAGACAGCTCTGCTGCTTAAACCTGTAACAGACAGGAGACATCAGTGTGATGGGGGAGATGCAGCTATGGAATGGTAGAGGCCAGTACGGAACCAAAACTGGTCCCACTTACCTCCCAAAAGGGAAAGCAATCTATTTTCCATCTCTGATACTTCCAGCAAAGACACATTCCTGTGAAGAGGGTGTTTGCCATCCACACAAAATGGGTAGGGAGACTAAGGCAAGCTCTCTGCAACCCCCTGGAGGCAGGGGAAAGGCCACATACCTCTGAACAGAGAATATCTCAGCTATGATTTAATTCACAGGGTCAGGCTCCAAGGAAAGGGAGAGAAACAACCAGAAAAGAATGCCAGGAAGGGGCAAGACTGAAGGGGAAATGAGCCGGCCTCCTCCAGTTCCCCTTGGATTTCCCTCGACTCCCACATGCACTTTCCTGCATGTTAATCACACCATTGGGCCTCCCATGGCATCTTTCTTCCCCTCCTTATCTCTCTGGCTGGAGGAAATGCTGTTGGGAAGGGGAAGCCTGGTGTGCAGAGAGCAGAGGGGACTGGTGATCGCCCTGTCCCCAGCTCTGGGCTGGCGTTGCAGAGAGAGGGGAAGGGAACCTGGCACAGCCCACTCCAGGTGCGTTCAGCTCCCTGCTTCAAGGAGTGGCTGAGATTTAGAATCACAGCATGGTTTGGGTTGGAAGGGACCTTACAGCTCATCCAGTCCAACCCCTGCCATGGGCAGGGACACCTCCACCAGCCCAGGCTGCTCCAAGCCCCGTCCAACCTGGCCTTGAACACTGCCAGGGAGGGGGCATCCACAGCTTCCCTGGGCAACCTGGGCCAGTGTCTCACCACCCTCACAGTACAGAATTCCCAATATCCAGTCTAAATCTCCCCTCTTTCAGTTTGAACCATTCCCCCTCGTTCTGTCGCTACCTGCCCTTGTCAAAAGTCCCTCCCCAGCTTTCCTGCAGGACCCCTTCAGGAACTGGAAGGATGCAATAAGGTCCCCCCAGAGCCTTCTCCAGGCTGAACAGCCCCAGCTCTCTCAGCTGGTCCTTGTAGGGGAGGTGCTCCAGCCCCTGATCATCTTCGTGACCTCCTCTGCAGGTGGGGTCTCACCAGAGCAGAGCAGAGGGGCAGAATCCCCTCCCTGGCCCTGCTGGCCACACTTCTTGTGATGCAGCCCACACTTCTTTTGGAAACATCACCACGTGGAATGGTTGCAGTGGAGGGATAACGGCACTGAACCTGCTTAGTGCCATGTCTTTGCAAACTCTTTCAGCTCCAGCTGCCACCACAGTGCTTTGGCAATGAGAGCACCTCTCTGAGGAACGCTCAGGGATCCCACACCCTCTTTGCCATCACTGCCACTCCTCTCCCGAGCAGGGTTTGAATTGTCCGACAACTGGAAAGATGCTGGAGTTGGATTGAAGCCACCCTGCCCAGCTGAAGAGCTCTCAGAATGAACCATGTCCTGTTCTCATCTGTGCCTGTTTCAGAAGCCTTGCTCCATTTCACATGAGCATCCTTGAGAGCTATTTATTTGTTTAGCTGTAGAATATCTTGATGATGTGCAGCCTCTGAGTACGTCATGAGAGCTCCAGTGTTTCCCATAGTAAAGCATCTCCCTCTGCCAAGTCCCTGTGAGCTGAGGCCTGATGAAGGTTGAGTGTAGCAGGGAAACAACCACAGTGTTTGTACTGATTGCATCTTCAGACGCTGTGTGTGGTCACTCCATGCAGACCGAGTTGCAGAGATGATTTTGTTAGTCTGTGGTCTCTGGGTAACTGGTCAGGAAGAGTTTTCTCTCCTATTTGAAATGTACTGGGCCATCATTTCTTGGAATATGAGCACTGGAAAGCTAGGGCTGGTTGTCATGAAGTCTGCCAGGTGATGGCAGAAAGAGGATTTATAAAAAGAGGAAACTGAAAAAGAGAGAGACTTTGGTTGGACTTCACTGATCTCACTGACCTAAGGACCATGAAGGGAAGCAGCCTGGGAAGCTGACCCCAGCTGCACAACACAGCCAAGCAGCACCGTCCTCTTCTGACCCTGCTGGCTCTATCTACATGGGGCAGCTCTGACTACCCGGTGTGGCCAGACTGATTCCCATGCAAGGAATTCTCCCCTTGAGATAAGAGGTGGAGTGGGAGAGAAGATTCACCAAGGGCCAGCCCAGCTCTTCTCACCGTTTTCTTTGTTCTCCAGGTAGATTACGACGTTTGTAGCAATTACGGCAACTGGTTATACAGCGCTGGCATTGGCAACGACCCACGGCACAACAGGAAGTTTAACATGATCAAACAAGGCCTGGATTACGATGGCAGTGTAAGTCTTGTCTGGCTGTTTTACGATGAATAGTGCAGCAAGGCGTATGTGGTCGTTTCAGGGAACAGAGGAGATCGCTCTGCTGTGTGGATACTGCTGTGAAAACAGTTCTGTCATCTCCTTGCCAACAGTCAGGAGGTTCCTCGTCGTTGCACAGGAAGATCTGACGTTTACAATCTGTTGCTGTCCCCAAAGAGCCTGCTGCTCTCTAGGCCCTCCCTGCCCCGCCGTTGGTCTGTGTCTTAGTGTTTCGTCACCCTTTCTTCCGGGTAATAGCCACATCCCATCCATACCTCACACAGCCATTTCCTTCAGCACAGAGCAGCTTCTGGAGAACTCAGAAGTGAGGAGAGATGGAGCTGCTCCGTGGGAGGTTCTGGAGGGGAGATTAAACCTGAGACCCCTCTGACTGCCCTCTGTATGTGATGGGAGCGGATAAATCCCCCTTTCCCTGTGCTTAGCCAGTGTTCACATACCAGATTCCAGCCTGTGCCTTAGCTTTATGGCAAGCTGTGCTGTAGCTGGCAGGACTTTGCAAGGAATTTGAAATAACTCTTAGGAGGAGACACAGTGGTGAAATTAATAGGAGATTTGGGGGCTGGGGGGTTCATCTTGCCAAGCAGAGAGGTGGGTTTGCTGCTGAGTAGTCACCCTGGTTTTCTTCATAGTCACTGGAAAGAAAAAAGGACTTCTTGTGAGTGACTTCATCTCACTATGTCCTATATAGGGCAGATGAACTGTACCGAAAAAACACCTCTGTTCTCCCTGCTGCCTGCACAGTGAGCCTGGGAGAGGTGCTGCAGTATCTGGGTCTCTGTTCAGGCACTAATTCTCCATAGGGGTCTTAACAGGAGAGGCTGAGACATGACAGAGGTAACTGATGCTGTAGCACATCAGCTGTGTTACCTGGAAATCAGGCTTCTTTCTTTCAGGTTAAGCAAAACCCTTGCTGAGAAGCACTCACAGATTGTTACTGAATGGATCCTGTCCTGTTGGTTCTGTTTGCAGGGCGATTACATCTGCCTGTGGATCCCAGAACTGCAGGGCTTAAAGGGAGCAGATATCCACGCTCCTTGGGCACTGAACAGTGCTGCTCTCTCCCAGGCAGGAGTAACTCTGGGTGAGACCTACCCACAGCCAGTCCTGACAGCCCCAGAGTGGAGCCGACACATCAACCAGAGCCCCGTGAGTGCTGGGAGGATTTGGATGGGGTGGGAGTGCTCCAGGCAGCTCCGTCTGCAAGGTGGAACTCCTACCGTGCTTGAGTGCATCCCAGCTGGAGTCAGCAAGACCTGTAAATACGAGGACTGGCCCTTGCACTTTGCTTTTTGGGTGTATCTGTCCTTTAGAATGGGGACAGGTTAAGACGTGGCTCCTGTGACATGTCGAGACCTGCATCTGCTGACTGGGCTGCTGCTCTTTATGGCAGGGAAGCGGTGTGTAGGTCTGGGTGGGGTCAGCAGTGGAGCTGGAAGGGAAGGAGGAAATGGATGTAACCAATGGTTGCGTATTTCAAGGGGTTTTCAGCATTTCATCTTCTGTTTAAGAGTGCATCTGAGGTCAGGGAAAAGACTGAAGGAGCTGTGGGTGAGACACTGGCTTGAGGCAGTGATGACTTGAGCCCAAAAAGCTCCCAAAGTCAGGCAGGAGCTCCATTTGGATCAACTTTCCAGCTCACCTGGGGCTCTGTGGGCCTGCGCTGCCCACATTATTTTCACATTATTTTGAAATGTGCAATTCAAACACGCCTGTTGGCCCAGCGTTATTGAGGCCTGGAGAAGAACCTGTCCCCTCAGACCTCCTAAGCCTTTGAAAATACAAGCGGAAACCCTGGTTTCCTAAGTCCAAACCTAGAGGACTGTCAGACCTCCCCACCCTTTTGCAAACGTGGGGGTAGAAGCGCCACGTGCCCATTTTTTAGATCGACACCGCATGTCACGGCTGCTTTGTGACAAGTTTCCCTCTTCAGCATCAGTAAATATCCCACCGTTCGTTTGCAGCAGGGGAGAAGCCCCCATCCCAGGGGCAGGAGAGGACCCGCGCACACGCCGCCGCAGCGCAGGGACAGAGGGATCGATTTTTACTTCTCTCGCAAGAAGGACGCGTGACGAGGGCTGCTGAGGTGCGTGCTGGAGGAGTGCTCAGTGGGAGCTCTCGCTGCCGACGGTGCCAGGATAACGCTGAACCAAGGCAATGACAAATCTGGTCACAACACAGGGCTAGGGATCTGCCTCATCCGTGTTCCTGGGGACGTGAGCTTGGAGGCTGCGTGTTAGCACCGATCGTGTCTAATATTAATTAACAAAACAGCATGGCCTTTCTGTTTAAAGGAGATGGGGCTGCTTTTCCAGCGCCTCTTGCTTTGCACTGGTGGTTACAGCTGTTGCAGTTAAATTCCCACCTCTCTTTACAAACGGGATGGTTTACGTGGCAGGTGTTCAGGCAGGACTCTTTCCAGTGAACTTCCTTACACTGTTTTTTTCATGGTTTAAAGCTTTAAAACTGCCGATCACTGTGCAATTAAAAGTTTTGCTACTGGAATATTTTCTCTTTCTCATTTCCACAGAGATCCACAGACAGAGCGAGACTTCAGAGGACTGTTTTTTTACTGTGCCTCCTACAGTACTTTAGAGAAACCCTGACGGACAGCCCAGGTTTGAACTCAATCCCAGAAGCAGCCCTTTCTCAGTAGATGGGACATGGCTCTGCATTTATAACCGCTAGGGATCCACTTGGGCCTCTTTCACACAGAATACTACTGTAATTCTGTTAAATCTCTCTGAACACTGACTTGGGTAGACAGGTTTGGGACAGGACTGAGAAAAGAACTGACATGGAGCACAAAAGCAAGTTTTTCTACCGAAAGGAGGCAAATCGAGTGATTTTGGACACGTTAATAATCTCAGTTTGTTGTATTACGAGGCTGGGCAGGAATGTAGCCATCATGGGGTGATTTTGGGGGGGGGAGGCGGAGAGGAGAAAGGAAAAACATCTTCAGGGTCAGCACTACTCCCTCTGTGGCAGAAGGGCCTCCCTCGACCCCCCCGACCCACACCGTTAGGGAAGGACAGGCGCTAAACCAGCGCCGTGGCTGCGGGAAAAGCCCGGCTTCCCGCACCCCAAAAGCTGCCCCGCTCCCCGCGGCGAGGAGGGCGGGCAGGGCCCGGCCGCTGGGGGAGGGCGGGAGGCGGGGCGAGGCGGGAAGCGAAAGAGCCGCGGAGTGGGGAAGTTGCGAGAGCGGCGCGGCCATGGACACGGTGCCGGTGG
>NW_010162628.1:0-13100 GCF_000695765.1 Mesitornis unicolor | reverse complement strand
CCAGGGAGGTGGTGGAGTCACCATCCCTGGATGTATTTAAAAAGCGGGTAGATGAGGTACTTAAGGATATGGTTTAGTGGGTAGACAGGAACGGTTGGACATGATGATCTCAGAGGTCTTTTCCAACTGAGCGATTCTGTGTGATTCTGTGTGTGAACTACTGCTAATGGGGTGCTATACCCTCTCAGGTACAGCAGCTTGCCATTTCTAGCCAGGAACAGCATTACTGCTCCAGCAGCAGTTCACCATTTTCATGGTGTTTGCAGTTCTAATGTAGTTTTGTTATCTGTTGCTGGGAGGCAGTACAAATATATTCATTTCCTGAAGACACCACAACTCCACCAGGATTCCGATGGGCTTTTTTTAAGCTCTAGGTGATGGGCTAATCTGAAGGAGTTCAGTGGTTTTTTTTCTGAAGCTGCCTTATCATGCTATGAGGAGTGTGCCCAGAGCTCCGAGATGTCCCTGCTCATTGTAACAGAGAAGTTCACCTGTGCCCAAGGACAAGCCCTCCTTGCCAAAATCCTTCTGAAGCATCAGCGTGCATGATTTCCCTTGGAAATTGGTAGGAACAGCCCCTAGAGCAGTGTAGAATGCTCTCTCCAGGGTTAGCTGTTTGGAAATGCTGAATTAGTTAAAATCTCTTACCTATAGCAAACTCCTGCAGTCAAGAAAGAGTAGGAGAGTCAAGAATCCAGCTGTATTTAATATATTCTTGCAAAAATTAGTTGATAGTATCTTATTTTTGTCATGTTCAGCAGAGGAGCGTGCTGTTATTCACCTTCCTTCTCTAATACATTTCCTAAATGTTAGCAAAATATAAAAAATATACTTGGGTACAGCTGTGGTGGCTTTATATGAAGACAAATTCCTGAGGCTGGGATATTGTGACTAGTCTGAAAAAATGTTGTGCATTCTTCTTTCTTTATTTAAATAGAAGAAACTTGGAAAGTTCACAAAGGACGGGGGTGGAAGAAATGTTTACTGTTTTCCAAAAGCGGGTGAGAGGTTGGAATACAATTGAAATTAGATTGTTCATATGGTCCTTGATGGTACAGATTAAGCCTGTTTGGAAGGAATTTTTAACTACTTTGTTTCAGTTGTCTTAACAATAGTTTTTGAAACTTCATACAGACCACTTAGAGGTGAATAAGAGCTCAGCTGGAAGCCCACACTGTCAGAAGGTCACTATTAATTTTCCAGCAAGCAGTAAGCTCAGTTGATGGATGTGTTCCCAGTGTAACTGCTATCAAAGCACTGGTTTTCAGTAACTGGTATATTAGGAATCACGTTAACGCACAGAAGACTTGCAAGTGGCTGCAGTCTGGATATTGTGGAAAATAGTCACTGGTATTTATAGCTATTTATTTCCTTTTCTAATTCACTTCTGAAGTGGTAAGACTTTATCAGTACTTTGCTACTGAGAGCACTGAAGACATTTTGTGAAGCAAATCAGCTGTCACCTGGCAGTAGAGGATGAGATGGTTTGGGCTCTGGTGCTGTGGCTGAGACTGGTGCAGGTCCTCAGCACTGGACTGACTCTGCTGCCTCTGAAGTCAGGCAGAGAACAGCATCTGATTCAAAGTGTATTTTGGAACCACACTCCTTTGTCAGAGAGCGCTGGTTCCCTAAACACCATCGGCATGCTCGTAATAAACATGAACTCCTCCACTTTACTTTTATTAATTGCTAATGTGTATTGTGAAAACCAGCTAAAGGGTGTTACCAGCTTGCGGCTCTGCTCAGGCAGTAAGGTGGAGTGGCATGTGGGATTGAAGCCTTGTTTAATCAGGTTTTATAATTACTTTGATACAATTTTAGCTAAAGCATGTTGGGTCAAGCAGTTCCTGGTTTAGTTACCCTTACTGTTTAGTTTTATGTTGAAGATTTAAGAATTTACCAAATACCTATTCAATAATCATTTCTTACTGTTGTACATTGACTATCTACAAATATGCATATAGTAATTAAATGTTGTATTTTTATTTCTTTTTGCTTAAGTAACCAGCTTTAGATGTCAAATCTCCCTTGAAGTCTACTAAATTTTTTGATAGGTTTTAAAGATAGCAGAAATCAGTCCTCAACTTGAACTCACAATACAAGGAGATGAGCGCAACAGTAGCAGAGCTTTCCCTTTGCTTGTATCGTGGGTGTGCTACAATTTTATTATGTTTTCTTGACTGGCCCATTAGATACAGAAGAGAGGAATATCCTCCACGGTGAGGTGTAGCCTAGGAGATAGGGCTGTTTGGATGCAGAAGCACCTAAGGAGGAGCAGTTGCGGGTGAGCTCTAAGGTATCACACTGTGCAGCAGCCTGGAAACTTCACTGCAGTGATAACCCGCTATCGGGATGCACCACACCTATCTGGGAATTCATACAGGAGCTTAAAGAGTTTGTAGAGATGAAACCTTGCTGTTTATAGGCAAGGAGGAACTTTATGCTTTGTGCTTACACCTGCAGGTGAGCAAATAAACTGCAAAACTGTATATTTATATTTTATTATCCTTCTACAGTTGTTAAACCACCAGGTTTCTTCCCCAGAAGCATACCTATTTCTTTTGATTTCTTGATTTAACATCTCCAACTAAAGCATCTGCCAGTTACTCCCAAAGAGACCTGACAAGAGCTGCTTTTTAGTTTTGTTATAACTTCTATAACTTTTTAAACAACTCCAAAGTGCTTCTGGGGGGGGAAAGAAATCCTTTTTTTTCCCGAGAAAGGAACATCTTATAATTGAGAATACCATGAAATTCAAGTTTGTAACAAATGAATTATAGCCTACAAAGTGGCTTGAACCTTTTTAGCTGAAAGCTGTTTCGGACGCTTAACATGGGATTAATATTTGAAGTATGCCTGGGCTGTCAAGAAGTTAATCAACGGAGTGTGAGCTGTACCCACTTAAAAGTGTGCATTCTTCACAAGAGGTTCTTAATGATTTCCTCTCAGAGGCTGTGCACACTATTTTAATTATACAGGAGCCTACGTAAAGGTACCATTGGATTGGATCCAATGAAAGCTAAAGCAAACGATATGACAACAAAAAGGGCACTTGCGTCATTTCACTTCAGCGTCCATAATACAAACAATAACTGGCAAATAAAAAGCTTCTAGCTCATGGTGTGCTCAGTAGTGCCAGGATAATTATTCCTTCACATGTAATCATTAAAGCAAAGAATGCCATAACTGAAAATACTGGAACGGTCTTTCTTGCTTCAGGATTTGTCTGCAT
The DNA here is from genome assembly GCF_000695765.1 of Mesitornis unicolor. Taxonomy (NCBI): domain Eukaryota; kingdom Metazoa; phylum Chordata; class Aves; order Mesitornithiformes; family Mesitornithidae; genus Mesitornis; species Mesitornis unicolor. The sequence goes on along the minus strand of NW_010162628.1, from coordinate 9,868 downwards.
AAAAGCAAGACCACCTTTCAGCACATTTCCTGTGATGTTCTGGTGGCTTCATGAGATTGATCACCTCTACATTTCAGAGATAAGATTTTCTGTGTGATCTTCTGTGTGCATGAGTACACACATCCACTGAAAAAAATACATCAGAAAGGATGGGTGATAAAACTGGCAGTGAGATTGAGGTGCTGGAGCTCTCTGTCATTAGAGATACCATTGCTTTCTGTGAAAGGTGGAATTTCAGATGCCCAATAATGGTTATTAAAATGATCAATTTTCCTGCACGGTAAGCTTGACATTCTGATAAAATCCAACTTGTGAAACTAAAGCTTCTGGATCTGAGAGATCCCAAGCTATTGTTCTGGAGACCTCCATTTTAACATGTGACTTCGGCTGTGGCAGTGCCCTGTTAACATTCTTTCTCTAACAATTGAGGGGAATAATGTCCAGATCTTCAGATGCTACTCTCTGAAAGAGTACTGATGTGGCTTCAAATGTCAGGACACTTGGATGTTGCTCTATGTCTTTGATTGCATTAGGTGATGGGCAACACCATTCAAATGTTTCTCATTATTGCTACCAAAATTGTTATCACAATGTTACTTAGCATCATGGCATTGTCATACCATCTGGATGGTGTTGGGGAGTTTCAGAGGATGGTAGGTAGAGTAAAGGTTCTCTCCCATCCCTTATCAGCTTTCCTTGCCTTTCTCTGACTATTCTGGGGCAGTTCCGATCCCTTGGAAACTTCAGCCCTCCATGGAGGCTGCAGTGCAGAGTGCTGTGGTGGGCTCCTGAGCTGCCTACTTTCACTGCTGGGGAAGAAGACCCCAGCACAGTCTCCTATGCTGTCTTCAGAAGACACTCAGACCTATGCTCTTTGCACAAGTGGCACTGCTGTGTCCCAATGTGTTTTAAGAGGAGCACCATTTTCTGTGGGAAGATGGGAGAATGCACAGCCCTTCTCAAGCTTTGCACAAATCAAGAGCTCTGAAAGGGGCTTGCAACACAGCAGAAACATGCTACATTCTTATCCTTTAGGTGTTGTGTTCTGTCATATCTCCCTAATCAAACTAACGTCTAACTTATTTACACAAAAGGCAGAGTCCTTATTTTTAGCAAAGCAGTTTTTTTCTCACCCTTCCAATCCCTTGTCCTAAATTTTCTACCTGTGATAATTGAACCCTTCCCATCGTAAGCGACTGTGTACTCTGAGAGAGTCATGGGTACCAGAGGAGGCACGGGAGCCAGGCCTGACTGCAGGGAAGCAGGGAATAGACACTGCAGAAAGAGTGAGCTCAGAGGGCTCAACCAGCCTCACAGGGAACATGCAGACATTGACTTCTCCTGGTGTACAGCAAAGGAGGAGAGATTTCCTCTGATTGACAGCTAATTTTAAAGAGAAGAGGTGTTTGGTTTTTTTTCTTTTTTGGACATTGCACTTGGACTTACAGTTAATATTTTAATCTATTAAATGAATGGGAAAAATTGCTGGCAGAGTTCAGGGCTTGGAACCATGTGAGTTTGAACTAATTAATGCTCCCAAAGGCAGTATTAATTTAGCATCTAAAGGGAGCTGAATTGATAAAGCCCTCTGATAATTTAGCACCAGAAGGCTAAACTTCCATGTAATGGAATAATTTCTCTGGGCAGCACAGGTTCTGTTCCATTTATTTTTGGTGTCACGTTTACCACTACCAGTCCCTGCTACGCTCTTTTGCAACTTGGCCTTCTGCCCAATGGGAACTACTTCTGTTGAGCACATAAAATGAATTCACAGAAGTCACCAATGATTTGCTGACCAGGAATGGTTGTTGGCTGTTACAGGATCAGACCAGCCTCTGACCAGTCAGCTACTGAAATATCCTGTACTCCAAACACTGGAATATCCACTTACAAACATTTAAAAATACATATGACAAGATGGAGTTGTTAGACTGGAAAATCCTCTTTAGCATGATACCATCTGACTATTAAATGTCTATGGAAAAGGGTTGAAACAGCATAGTGACTCATCAAGGAGTTATTTAACCCTTTAAATAAATCTTTCTTAGGAATTTATTGATCAGTGTGGAAGAGCTCATGAAGTCAAATATGCCTTTTTGTCTTTGAGCAGCTCCATGCAGGAAGTCTGGCCTTTATGCAATTCTTTGATTACCCCTAAGATCAGAAGTAGTTACATTCTGTATACTAGAAGAGAAAAACATTATTTTATTTCTCTTGCTCCAGCATCATTTTAATGGGGTTATAAACTCACTTTTTAAACATGGATAAAATTGTCTTCTGTTTCCTGGTGCAATATTCTTTAATTGACAGTCTATTGTTGGCCAAGTATTAACTCAAAGGAGCTGTAACACCGGGATCCTTTCCCTCTCTCCCACCCACCTCCTGTGCTTCTGCTGCCAAGGACTGGGTTGATACCAATGCCGTTCTGAGCTGTACTGTTTAAACTGATGTCTCAGCAGTGAGTAAATGAGATTTATAGCAAACAGCCTGAATACACCAAGACTGTCTAGCCCATCTCAGATGTGTTTTTTCTTGTGAACTTTTCGCAGTTTTCTGTTTAGAATTTTCTCCTGATATTTTTTGTCCTGCTGGTCACAGCTGTAGGGTAACTTGGTCAACGCCTTAAAGTCATTAGTATTATCACTCTGTAACTTCTTGTACTTCTCAAGGAAAGGAAACGCATTTATTTTAGAGCTGAGTCAAGCCCACAAATGAATTGTTACATTGTGTAAATATCTGACAGCACGTTTTTGTAACTAGTTAGTCACACACACTGAGCTGTTCAGTTCCAAATGACAAGCGAGGGACACATCCACTGGGCTTGCTTATACACAGCCTTTGTGTGGACTTTGTGATGAGGAATGATCCTTAAGCTCATATTTGGTGTTGGGTTCTTTTAAAAACTTTATTTCCCAAGAAAACTGAGATTATATAGATTATTACAAGAACAGGAGAGGAAAATAATTTCTGAACTTGCTCACCACTTTCAGCTCAGTTCTAGAGAGGGAAGAGGACTTGACAATGCTAAGTTTCAGTAGGTTTCACAAATTAGTAGTTGAACAGCTGAGTGGCAAAGGCTGCACCATGAAATTACTCATTATCAGTGTCACGAAATCGCAACAAAATGGCTACACGCACACAAATAATGAACTCAAACAAGCTTTAATCTGCAACTGAAATGAAGCAGACAAAACTTCATTCACCAACACAACATTCCACTGACATTTAACAAATACAGGTTCGATATACTGGTCGGGAATATTACCAGACACAGCTGAGTTAAGAATTCTTAAGTTTTGGCCAAACGATCCAAAATGTGCACTCACTCACTCACCTTAAAAGGGAAGGCTCTCAATCTTGAGAAGTTACCTTAAGTGGCATCCCAACTCAAGGGGAGAGACCCCAACTGCAGACCCGCTGCTCCGAGGAGGACCGACTCAAATGAGTCCTCTGACGGGGCCCCATTTATACCCTGGTTGAATCTGATCTGTGGTCAGTACATGGTCGTGTCACCCCCTATTGGCTGAGGACCCCAACTTTCCCGCCTTTGACCCCCACTGTGTGCACCAGAGATGAGCTGTGAAGGGGGAGGCAGTCCTGGCACCACCAGGGCCAGAAACTTTAGCACTGTCTTTGTTGGGTCTTTCTCAGGTCTTTAGGAGAGTGGGTGCATCAGCCACAATCAGACAACAGGCAATTCACAGAAGAGAGAGATATTACAAATGCTCTGATGATGGAAGACTTAGTGGAAGCAAAAATACCTAACCACAAAACCCAAATCCGTAGGAAACTTGACTGCCTCCATTCTGGAGATGATGAAACTTTATTTTACTGACTCATTGAAAAGAAACCCATCTGGAAAGTTTTTTAAAGGAATTTGGATGGGAATGTATGGTACATTGGTCAGACCTGGATGTGCTTGGTTCCCTTGTTTTGTCTTCCTGCAGATCCCTGTTTGACAGTGGACAATGTAACAGCTGCTTCATACCTCAATGCATGTTAAAAACCTTGATTATTCTAAACACACACAGTTTTATCAGCAATCCCAGTGAGAGCAGAAACAAGACTCAAAGGATCAGCAGAGTGCTTTTGAATGTGAAGGGTAGAATAGAATAGAACAGAATAGAATTAAGATAATATTTTAACTGTAAAAATAGAGCACAGTATCCTGTAGTATAGGATCCAGATGCATAAATGGACACTGTCCCAGTGCCACAGTCTTGTAAGGGTGGTGCTCAGAACGAGAATGAACACAGTTGCTAGAATTAAAGAAAGACAGCACTGAATGAGGAAATCCACAGAATCAGCTTTAAAATTAAAATGAACACAATCTTAATTTCCTGCATCTGTGGATTTATTTCCTTAGCTTGTTCTCTTGGCAAAGACATTAACATCTTCAAAAATTAAAACTACCCACTGACAATTCAGTAATATGAAGTGCATTTACATCTTGTAAGATTTACAGCCACTTTTACTCTCTCCTCTTCTCCATGGTGTTTGTTTTTGTACATTTATGTATACTTGGCCTCAGTTCTCTCCATTTGATTTGGTGGTGCAGCTGTAATCCACTTCAGTACAGATATCCGGCTCTTCCTTTAGAAACTTCCCCTTGCTATGCTATAGTTCTTGTAAACGCCCTGACGGAAGTGGGTTTTTTCCTCCTTCCTCCTGCTGCAAGAGGCCCCAGAATTACAAGTCACTTTATAAAATGGACAAAGTTTGGTTTGAAAAGAACTTAAATTGCTCTACTATTAAAAAAAAATTGCATTAATTTTAATTCACTTGTTTCTTTCCTTATAGAAATGTCATGCATATCACTCATATATAAACAAAATGACTGGCAAAGCCATAGAGGCTGTCCTAACATTTAAATTTATTAGAGTAAAACTGCTGGGTTATTTTCCATCCTTTCCACTTCATATATTTGAGATAGAACACCTGTTTGGTAACAGTGATGGTTTGGAATAAAGTATATGATTTTCTTCTTTATGGAGAAGAGATGCTTGAATGACACTCCAGATGTGATTATGTTTGACTTGCAACATTTCACTTCAAACATGTAATTTTAAGAAAGAAAATTTAGGAAAAAAAAATCATAATATTCTTGTTCCACGGTATCATTTTTATTATCTATTCTCTTATGGTATATGTATTTCATAGGACACAAGGAGACACTCTGTTCTGCCTTAGCAGTATAGTATTCCAGTTACTCAGTTTGGTTCCTGCAAACCACAATGGTATGAAACAAGTGAGGTTTCCTTTAAGTATGTTAAGAGGTCTGAAATGGCAGATGTTATTGGCACGGTCAGTATCAGCATGGATACATCTTCTCAAAAGACCTAAACAATAGGATGCCTACAAGTCATCCCCCTCCCCCCGAAAAAAAAAAAAAAAAAAGAAAAGAAAAAAGGCATTTCCACTGGCAGAAAGGAGAATCCTACAGATATTCTGTATGAGAAAGAAGTGCTGGTCACTCCTCTGCCTTCACTAGAACAGATGGACCAGGGAGGAGAAGTACAGTTAGAGAAGCCAGGAAGTTGCCCGTGCAACCTGAAGAAGAGCCAGTAGCACCTTCCCAAACCACCATCGCCTCAGAGGAGTTCTGCAAAGACTGACCTCCAGCCTTTTGCTTTTGTTTGCAGGTGCAGGATGTGTTACGGAGAAGTCAGGGAACCAAATCACCCATCCCTGCAGTGGGTAATCTGAACTAAAATATCACAAGAGGCAGTAGTAGGTTCTTTCCCTTGACATGGAATAGATACTCCCCATGTCTGGTCAGGTTGTCTTCTTTCATTTATAGTGTAACAGAAGCCTCAGTAGATTTTTTCTTTTTAATAATCATGGCTCAGAAAGAAATCACTGAATTTAACAAAGTGCATTTACTAAAATGGAGCTGTGGAAACTTTAAAGATGTACATGTCACTAGGTTGTGTGTTTTCTCACACATTCTCCTGCTCTTAAACACAGACCCTGCCAAAGCAAATAACTGCAAGGTATTTATCATAGCTTTGTTACTATGTAGGACTATTTTTTGTTAAATGCATGCTAAGGTGAACTATTTGTTAGCTTTTCCTTTCTTCTGTCTGGAAAAAGCCCACAATGTGGAAACCCAGTTGTGTTTATGAAATGTTGCTGACTTGGAGCTGCCTGTCCCGAGTTTCTCCTCTTCTCAAGAACTGGTTTTCACTGCCATGTGAAGTCCAGCAGAAGGCTTTTGTCTTACTGCACTGCTTCTCTGAATGCTACAGCCTTTAAAATTAGTCTCATTTCTTCTGCCAAAAGAAGGCACTAAGCATGTAGAGAGTTTTGCTTAGTTTTTTTGCTGTTGTTGGTTTTTGTTGTTTGCTTGGTTTTTGTTCGGGTTTTTTTTTTTAATTTTGGTGTGTAAACCTGTTCTTAACGATCCTGTCCAGAAGCTTCTGTATGTATTATCTGTATGGTCACAGTGTCTTCTCCATGGCAAGATCTGTGCAATGGGGCTTTGACAGCTGGTTGACAGCATATTGTCCTGCTGCACATGGTTGTTTTGGTGAGGTGGGCTTAGCTTTCTGCTGAACTGGAAAACAGAGGAAATGGTTTCCAAATCTGGCCAGTTTAGACCTCACCAGCATCTCTTGATCCTGTTTGCTCCCTTCCTTCTCCAGCACTGGATGTCTGTATTTCCTAGGGAGTCGTCTGGTGGAGGAAGCATAGGAAGAAGTGCAGACTCTGACCATGCTACTGAGGGCCCAGCTATCTAGCCTATAAATATTTCTTTGGTTTCCAGAGGCTTATCCTCCTCCATCCATATTATATGGAGGGGTATAGATAAATTGTGTAGCTCTTCCTGAACAGTGAAGGATCTCTTGACGAACAGATCTAGCAGGGAAATGACCCACTCAGAAGCATGGGGAAGCCTAGCCCTCGTATAGCAGGAAAGTGCTACTTACAGTGCATGGGAACAAGTCTCCAAGGGAATTGGTGGAAGCACCTCATTTTTCTTTTTTAATTATGTAGGAATGTATTTTTTTAGACAATCCTGTATCTGAAAAAATCCTCTGCAGGCAAAAGTTGAATTGTCCTCTTTAAAGGTTTTTGCTCTTTTAAAAACATAAGACAGTGACTCAGTGGCATTCTTTGGGCTAAATTGTATCTCTGTGTTTGTGGATTTTTATCTACATTTGTCTATTCAGGGCCAACACCCAGATGACAAATGTGAGAGTTCTTTTATTATTATTAAAATATGTGTGTGGTTTTTACTGTGATGCCTGATAGTACTGTTAGTGGTGCTGTGGTTATAAATCTTCCTTCAGAAATTTAAAACATAGTGTAAGTCACAATTTCTCCCTTATCTAATTACTAGCTTATCCATTTTTATTTGGATAGTTTCAATAATAATCTGCATTTTTTAAATTTGATTGGTTTCAAAAATAATTTGGGAAAAAGAAATTGGTCGGATTTAAGTGACAAGATGACTTGACAGGATTTTTCCCCAGTAATTTATTTATTTTAAGTACAACTAACAAATTTGCATTTTGAAGCTAGAAAAGCATTTATTACAGAAGAAAACCAGTCTTTGGTTACAAGTATTAGAAGAAATAACAAGCCAGATGTTTTCTTTAGAAAAAAGTTCTACTTAACATAGTATCTGAGTGTGCAATCCTTATTCATGTAGAGTCAAAAGGGAACTTGATGAGATGGTACGAAGGTGCAAGTGAGAGCCCAGTGCCACACTGTAGCAGGACTTCATCGCAAAAAGCTGCTGGCTGCTGTTTATATTTCAAACATTCTCTGAATAAGTGTTGTTGCAACAGACAAGCAATTATAGCCAATAATGTCAGTAATCTGTGGATTAAGAACTCCTTAAGGATGTATTGGCACACAGTGCTGCTTTTAGCTTCCAACTGTTCAACCTTAGCTGTGCCAGTGAAACTATTACTTCCCAGAAGCTATTGTGTTCCCTCCCAGGCAGCAAAATGATGGCAGGGGTTAAACTTTTCTAGGTCCTCGCTCTGTCCCCAGGCCTCTTCAACAACTCTCATCCAGACAGATTAACCTCAAAGGGTCATTTTTAATTGATGCATCTATTTATGCATATACACAAAATATTGGCCATTATGTTGAAGTAATACTGTGCGAGGCTCTTGCTAACAAACCCAGAAAAATCAGATTTTAGGATTCAAATATTGTAAAATACAGCTGCGAGGAATTTCAGCCAGAGCCAAGCCCTGGCACACCGTGGTGGAGGGTGCAGGACACGTGCTGACACTCTTACTCACCCCTTGGGACACCTGCAGCTTGGGACACACTCCATATTAGCTTATACAAAAACACGTACTGTATGAAACATGTCATGCTGAGAAAATGTTGATCGTTTTGAGGATCAACAAGAAAGATTAAAACATAGTTTGCTCTTTTTTTTCAAAAATACCAGCATTTAAAAATACAATCCTGAAACATATATGGGAATGAACACTTCCAGGGACAAATTAAATACAAATACAATCTCTTTGTGCTAGTGTTCTTCTGTTTTAATCTCAATACAGTGCATTCAGAGAATGAGAGTGTTTTTAGGAAAATGGCTCATGGGATGAGGAGAAAATAATCTTAGGAAGGAGATATAATATATGTAAAGTAGTGGATGGGTTGGAGGGGTTAGGAAAAAGAAGAAATTTATTGCTCTCATCAAGTCCAGTTTTTTTGTAAGGGAAAAATGTCACAGAAATTTCTTGATAGGTTTGAACTATAAAACTGGAAAATGAAAGGATATTTACTGAGCACCATTAACATGGTACTTCCATGGGTGGATTTGCCTTTACACAAAAGGTATCTCATGTGTCTGTCAATGCTAGCTAAGCTGTCAGAGGCCTCTGGTCCTTTTGCTTTCTGTGCTTAGTAATTCAGCATCCTTTCCTGAAGAATCCATAAAGACCTTTTCTAAAAGCTTATTTCTCCCAGGCGGCACAGCTGGAGGTGAGCTTGCTGGGTGTGCAGGGTTCAGACGAGGTGGCAGCCTGACCCCAAGCAGGGAAGCAGCAGGGTCCTCCTCCTCAGGACAGAAAGGAATTGGCTTGTTTGGCCCACAGGGGTTGGCCCAGCCATGGCCACGGCCAGGTCAGGTGCAGCCAAGGCAGGAAACCTGCCAGCACAGGGCTCTTGCTGCAAAGACCTTGGCTGGCATGTCCATGAGCAAGAGGGAGACAGTGGTTGGGAAACAGCTCTCCATCCCCGACAGTGAAAATGGTCTTTTGTGGGACACTTCTTCCCTGATAAGGCGACTTGTATTTTGGGCTGTTTGGTTGATTCCGGTTGCTTTAGTTCTACCATGGGGGATGATAAAGGATTCAATTACATCTAAGATTTGAATAGGTCTTGTTTGGTACTGCCAGTGTCCCTGCTGACAGCTGCCTGTGTTGGAGCTGTCTTACCCGATTTCACACACCTGAAAATGAGATGGAAAGTTGAGTGTGCCCAGCCGGGCTATTTGTCTTCTTGTGCCTTCCCTCTTAACGGCATTTCAGTTCCTCAAGGAAAAAATGTCACTTCAATTACATCTAAGATTTGAATAGGTCTTGTTTGGTACTGCCAGTGTCCCTGCTGACAGCTGCCTGTGTTGGAGCTGTCTTACCCGATTTCACACACCTGAAAATGAGATGGAAAGTTGAGTGTGCCCAGCCGGGCTATTTGTCTTCTTGGGCCTTCCCTCTTAACGGCATTTCAGTTCCTCAAGGAAAAAATGTCACAAATCCTCTTATATCTGCCCCGCCATGTGTTCTGGTTTGGAAACACCCTTTGCGAGGCCGGGCCTGAACCACGGAGTGCCACTAAGCCCCACCGCGGGTGGCGCAGGGCGCCCTCCCTGGGGGCCGCTACCCTCCCGCCCCTTCCC
>NW_010162627.1:0-19544 GCF_000695765.1 Mesitornis unicolor | reverse complement strand
CAACTCAGTGTCATCTGCAAACTGATTGAGGTCGGGGCCCACAAAGATGCCACAGGCCCTCCCACACCCACACTGTGCTCACAGCAACGTTCAGAGGTGTAAAAAGCTCTTTGCACCCAAAGCTTCTCCACCCTGCATAGCCCTGGAGCCGCACAGTCACAGCACCAAGGACCAGTGCACCCCAGTGCCGCAGCCCCCGGTGAGCCCTGAGAATGGTTGGGGTGCCGTAGGCGCTGCATTTCCCCAGACACAGCTGAGCCGTGAGCCCTGGTGTGTCTGCAGCCTTTAGCAGAAGAATAAGTGGCGGTGAAGTGCGTGTGAAGAGCACCTATTGGATTTTGTGCTGGGGCGATTAAATTTTCATGCCGTTTTCGCAAGGCTGTCTTAAAAACAAAGCGTTCCCACAACGCGGGGAAGGGATGCAGGGAAGGGAGAGGCATCTCCCTTCACAGCCAAGCCTTAACCTCAGGGTTTTCCCTGCCATCTGCCACGGAAGGTGGCTTTCCTGATGCCCGGAGCTGGGTGCTGGCCTGGGCTCAGCTTGTGCTGGTGGCCCCGGGGCTGTCCAGCCGCAGCGCGGTGGTTTGGAAGCGGGATGGGGAATGAGCTCACCCGATGGAAGGCAGCCAGCCTGCGCAAGTGGTCGGGAAGCGTTGTACACCGTGAAACAAGCCATGCCTTCTTCTATTTTGCTTTTTCTCCTGGCGCTGATCCGCAGCCTGGGAGCTGGCAGGGCCCTGGTGACACTGTGTCCGGCAGCCAGAGACCCCCAATTTCTGACCCTCGCAGTTCCATGGCGTCCCAGTGAGGTCCCATGATTTCTCTCTGTAGTTCACAGTGGTTGGAGCATTTTTCTCCTCTGCAATTCGCTGAGGGTTAGCTCTGTGCTGAGCTCTGCTGTCTCCTACCAGCGGTGGCTGCGTTTCAGGAAACTAATGAAGTGCTGATTTCCCTTAATTGGCCTCTCAAATTTGCTGATCACTCTTAAACATCTCAGGTTAAAAGGAAAGCCAGATCCGTGCTGTTTTTCACGGCCAGTGCAGGCGTAGAGGAGGTTTTGGGTGCACAAGCTGGGTTTTCTGAGGTGATTTACCATTTCCACGGGGATGGTGTGGAGTCCTTCAGCCAGTGACACAGACATACAGGGCTCAGACTGATTTTTGGCCTCATTTGTTAAGTGGGTTTCCTGCAGCGTTGCCTCCATCGGGCAGTGCTGGGTGTCCCTGCGGTACCCAGATGCAGAAGGGATGGATCCCGCTTGGAAATACACTGGATAGAAACACCCTGTGTCAGGGATGAGCTGTCTCTGTTCACATTCACCTTCCCCGAGCCCTGGAGGGAGAACAGCGCTCATGTTTTAAGGCTGACATTGGGTGTACGCCCCCGGCCGAAGGAGCCGTACGAGCAGTCACTTCAAGTTAATGCGAGGCGACGGGGCGAGGACGCTGCGACACGCTCCCTGCCACATTCCCCGCCACGCACCAGCTCCAACGCAGGACGTGCTCGACCGTGGCTGGGGGACACGGGCTGCCACCAGCCTGCCCTGGAGCCCGGCGGTGGGGGAAAGGCACGAATAACCTTCCCCAAGCTGGTGAGTGAGCCTGGCGCCGGGAGGCTGAGCCAGGGCAGCAGCCCTTCACTGCCCAGCCCAGTAATTTGATGAGAAGGGCGGTTAGCGTTTCGGGGATGGCAATTGTGCTGCTGGCTGCAGCATCACTGCGGCGTTGGAGGAGAGGGGTGTCCCTGCCCTGCATCCCTCAGTGCTGTCCCTCATCTGTCACCCTGCCCCGGGCTGTGTCAGCGTGGCTCCCACTCATCCCCGAGCCTGATTTTGGGGAAGGGTGTCAGTGTGTTATTGCAATAGGAATCGTGGTTTTGCAGGAGGGGCGAGGTTGAATCCATAGCCAACATCTGGGCACGGGCTTTGTGAGGTGTCTCTCTCTGCCTGGCAGTGCAGGGATGGGTGGGGGAAATCATGCTCAGTCAGATCTATTCCTCTCCAGAATTTTCATCATTTTTGGCTCATTTGGGTAACGGCATCTTTGGAGAAAGGCAGTGGCCGGGAGTGTTGCCTTCGAGTTGTGAGCTCAGTAAAAAAAACCACATCCATGCCATTGCAGCGGGGTGGCCCCACTGGCTGAGGAATGAAATCCAAGTCCCAGCTGTGATTCACAGTAAGCGCCCATCCTGGGAAGCGAGTTTTGGGAGGAATCCGGCGCTTGTGTGAGCGCGGAGGGCATCTTTGGAGAAAGGCAGTGGCCGGGAGTGTTGCCTTCGAGTTGTGAGCTCAGTAAAAAAAACCACATCCATGCCATTGCAGCGGGGTGGCCCCACTGGCTGAGGAATGAAATCCAAGTCCCAGCTGTGATTCACAGTAAGCGCCCATCCTGGGAAGCGAGTTTTGGGAGGAATCCGGCGCTTGTGTGAGCGCGGAGGAGCCCTCCTGGCGGCCGAGCAGCTGGGGCCCGGGAGCCACAGCTGCGGGGAGTTGAGTTACCCGGCTTCCAAAATGACATTTTTCTGTGGTTCCCTCATTTGAAGGAGGAATAATGTGGATATTGTGAGCAGAGCCTGCCTGGGAGGCGCGTGTAAAACCAAACCTACGGCGGGTGCACTTGTGCTGCTGGTGGCACAGTGGGGACAGCGGGCACAGGGGGGTGTCCTGGCCACGTGTGTGGCTCTGGGTGGAGATAGGGAACGGAGTTTGGGATCAGAAAGCTGGAGGCCAACTTTACATGCGAGGCCAAAACCAGAGCATCCCCCAGAACATCCCCTGTGGGTGCCTGAGGTGGTTTGGGGAGAAGGGAGACATAAAAACGTGTGTTGTCAGGGATGATGTCCCAGAAAACAGCCCGTGCACAGCAAAGGGACACGTCAGCCACGATGGCCCTTGCCTGGTGTAGGCAGAAGTCGAGCAACAGCCACCCCTCTGGTCTTCTGCTGTCTCGTCCCCATGTCCCAGAGCATGCCTCTGGCCACCCCGTCCCACACAAGGTCCCTGCTGGAGGAGCAGCTCGGTGACAGAGGGGTCTCTGTGTGTGTCACCCCCGCGCACAGGGCAGAGTCTCCCCCAGTGCCCGGATGGCAGCGATAGCAGCTCACAGCAAAATGCTTTAGGAGGTGGATTTATACAGCTTAATCTCTGAACTCTGGCGTCAAACATGCAGCAGCCCAGCTCTACATCTGTCAGGCTGCCAACCCCCTCCCCCAGGGCCAGATCCCGGGCAGGTTCCTCCGTACAAACAAGCCAGGCTGTGCTGACGGATGCAAAACCCCGTTAGCAGGACGTGTGGCATCGCTGTCATTCCAGGGATGCCTGCAAGGTTTCACCGCAGACCAAAGGCAGCCATGTCAGGGAAACCAGCACACACAAATACTTCTCATTCCAGCCCATAACCCAGGCTCATTTTAACTGCTCAGTGCCTGTTTTTATCCCCTCATCAGCGCAGGAGGGTCCTGGGTTGCACTCAGGGGTGTGGAGCTTTGGGATGTCCCTGTCCCGCTGCTGCTGGTCACCTTCATGGGCTGCTTCGGCCTTTGAATGAGGAAGAAACCCAAGCGGGTGCCTTCCCTGGCATTTTGAGGTGTGCCTGGTGGCAGTGGGAGCCAGGGAGGTGCCTTCACAATGATAAGGGATCACAAGATGATGGATGATCTGGAAATCAGCCTTGCTTGGACCAACCATCAAGAGGATGATGTGGGGGCACCAAGGCCGTGCAAGGGTGAAGCCGTTCCAGAGGTCCATGGTTTTGGAAAGCAAACACAATGGCATGGATGTCCACCACGGGCACAGAGCTGAGAGATGGGGAGGAGGCTCCAATCCTCCTGCAGAGCGAGCACTACCACTTCAGAATTAAATGCAGTTGCCATAGAAATATTAATTGGGAACAAAATCTGAAGATGACACTTAAGCAGAAGATGGAGCGTTAAGGAGAGATGAGGACAGCGATGAAAATAGAACAGTTAAAAGGAAAGCTCTTCAAAGGAAGTATCACGTAGGTGAATATTTAATGCACAATCAGCAGGTCGCCACGTCAGTGGTGCTTTTAATACTGGAGGGTGACGGATGAGAAGCGCTCGCTGGAGGACAGAGCACCCTCCTCTCCAGCCAAGGTCACCGGGCGCTGGAGGACAAGTCTGAGGATGGATCTGGGGCTGGGGTGCAGGAGCTGGCTGGGCGCTGTCTCTGCTAATGGGCGTCTGAGCTGCACATTGTGCTCCCTTGCTGGCTGTAACACAGCCCAAAAATTGGGCAAGGCACGTGATGGACGTCCTCCTGTGTCTGGATTCCCTGGCTCCAGGCAGGGACTGGCAGGAGGTTCCCAGGCTGGGTCTGTGCCTTCTCCTCCCAGGAACATTTGCATGGAGGGCAGGAAGAAGCTCCCAGCCCCGCCAGTGAATGTGGGGGAACCGGCTCTTTCAGGTCCCTCTTGCTCCCAGACTGTTGCTTGGCCAGAGGTTTTTTTTGGAACTGTGGCTGAAACACAGCAGAGAGGTTTTTTGAGGTGAAGGAGGGTTGATGTGAGGCAAAGTGGTGTTAAAGACTGAGCAACAGATGGAGGTGGGAATGGGGATGAGGATGGGGATGGAGATGAAGACAGGGATGGGGATGAGGATGAGTATGGGGATGAAGACAGGGATGGGGATGAGGATGAGGATGAGGATGAGGATGGGGATGAAGACAGGGATGGAGATGAGGATGAGGATGGGGATGAAGACAGGGATGGGGATGAGGATGAGGATGAGGATGGGGATGAAGACAGGGATGGGGATGAGGATGGGGACAGTGATGGAGATGGGGATGGGGATGAGGATGAGGATGGGGATGAAGACAGGGATGAGGATAGGGATGGAGATGGGGATGGGGATGAGGATGGGGATGAAGACAGGGATAGGGATGAGGACGAGGATGGAGACAGAGATGGAGCATCTCACGCAGGACCACAGTGTCGCAGGATGCAGGTGGTGGCCAGAGGCCACCAGAGAAAGCCCAGTGGCCACCCCAGCGCCCTGGGACACAACGTGGGGCCGGCCGCTCTCCCCAGTGCCAGGTGCCCATGGGGAGCAGCAGCTGCCTGGGCACATCTATCTCTGCCGATCTCCCCACTTGAAAGCAGGGAGGATTACAGTGAAGTTGTACTTTTCCCATGAACCACCTCCCACTGTGCTACGCTCTGAAGTTAATTGCAAATGAGGAGATGGGAATAGCTTATTTTGACTTTCCTTAAACAGTGCTTCATTGATTTTTTGGTTTTTTTGCCTTATTTTTTTTTCCCCTGTCTCGAGAGGCAGGCCTGTACCTATCGGAAAATAGCAATTATTTCTGTAATTCCCTAGAATTAGTGGAATTAGTTGAATGGGGAAAATGTGAAGTGAAACGCCGATTAGAAATACGTGTGAGTTGGAAGCACCGTGCGCGTTGTGGTGGAGCGTGGGGTGCTCCTCATCCATCCCAGGGTATGACACAGCTCCACATAGGATTTTTGGGGAGCAGTTCAGGGTATTTGAGGGTTGCTGGGAGCCTGTGCCACCAGCCCTGCGTGTCCCGAGGCAAAGGGAGGATGCACCATTGCCCTTAGCAAGATGCACCATTGCCCTCAATGAGACGCCATCAGATCTGCAGCTCCAGCAGAGCCTAAATAACACAGATGAGGATGGGCCTGACCTCCTGCTGCAGAAAAGGGGTTAAAAACCCCACCCCAATGAACCGAGGTTGGGATGGTCCATCCCAGGCACCCCCTGCAGCATGCGGGGCACGGCCCCGGTCTCGAGATCCTTGATTCTGCCAAAGGCTTTGGAGCTCGTGGTACTTCATTACCGATATAAAAGTGATCCTGTGGTATTTTTAATAACCTGCTGGTTTAACTCAATTATGAGAGCATAATTAACTTGCTGAGATGAAACAGGAGATAATCCCTTGATTTATTATTATTTTTTTTTCTTGAAGGATGCTGCAGATAGATTTTTGAATTTCGTATTCAATTACTTAAAAGAGAAAAAAATTAACAGGTTTCTGACAAGAAAAGCATACTACCTCCTTCATAAAGAGAGATTTATTAAGGATAGCGAACGAGCGTACCTCAGGGCTCAATCATCTCCTGTTTTTTTTTTCAAGGGGTGATTCAATTACTTTAAGATGTGTTGCCTAAAAGAACAAACCGGGCTCTGTTACTTGGCAAATTAATCAAGTTCCTTTAGTGGTTTCTCTGGGTTAATAATTTCATTTAGGCGGCCTTCTGTTTCGTGGTTTCATCCCTACCAAGCAAACTCTCAAACGAGAGGGAGGAGGAATAGAAAAAAAGCGCTTTTCGTTTTCTAGACGAGGCAGCGAACGCAACCGCGACGGGAGAAGTTTTCCTGAAATCGGCTCGCTCGGAGGTGCCTGTGAAAGCAGCAACTGGTTGGAAGATATTTAAGAAAAGAAAAAAAAAAAAAGAGGTGTTAAGGCTAATATTTTCACTGTGTAAAAAGGCCATTTGGATTTGTTGTCAGCTGTGAAGGGCTGTGGATTTTATTTGTAATTACTGCAAGTGACGTTCTCTGGCTGGCGCGAGCCAATCCTGAAAATGTCACCGATTTTTAACACGTTTTCCTCTTGAATATTCATAGCTCTGCTACTCGATACAGATGGAGAAAGTGCAACAGGGAAAAAAGGAGTTTGCAAAGAGGGGCTGTCCGTGCCCTTATAATGATGGTGATTTCCCAAAACCCTGCCCTGGGTGTTGGGAGGCTGCGGTGGGACCGGGACGGGAGATGCCTCTGCAGCATGGGCACAGCATCCTCACGCTGGCACCCTGTGGTCCTGCCAAAAACCACCCTGAAATGGTGTTCTGGGAGTTATCCCCAACCCCATTTCTTGGTTTTCTGGTGGAAAGCCGATTGTTCCCCCCGCCATCGCCTGGAGGGCAGAGGATGGGGATGCTCAGCAGAGACGGGTCCCTTGGTACAGCCAGACCATCCCTGGCTGCTCCCAAAACCCATCAGGGAGCCTTTTGGGAAAAGCTTTAGGGCTATTTTCGTACCTCGTAAAGCATCTCTAAAAAGGGTGTGTGCAATCTGGTTTTATTCCCCCATAGGTTGGTTATAAATGCAAAAAAAAAACCTTGAGCCACGGCCTGGGCTGCTTCAAGTGAAAGATGAGTGTTGAAATGCCAAATTGTGCAGCTGGCAACATTTTGGCTGAGGGCAGAGATGCTCAACCTGAGCTTTCTGCATAAAAACACGAATCCTGTGGGCACCCAGGGTTTAAACATCAGCCTATGCCCACAGAGAGCAAATCTGGACTCTGCAGATTTGGGAAAGCAGATGGGGGGATGCGTGAGCCCCGGCCCCATTAGCCCTAACGAGGAGCCTGTGCCATGGCTTCTGGCCTCTCGTTTGGTTCAGGGGATGATCGAGTTAACGGAGGGACCGCGGCTGTTCCCAGAACAAGGGGTCATCTGTTTTCTTTCAGGGGATTTGGCTCCGATTTCACCATTTTGAAGAACACTGAGGCCCTTTTATCTGCCTGGGAAGGGTTTTCGGGGAGGGGGGCACGGTGGCTCGTCTCTCCCTGGTGTGACAACTCATTTTAGACCCTCACCTAAAACCTGAGATCTGCTTTATGGCCCAAGAAAGCGCCATGAGGAGGCAGAGCTGGGGATGCCAAGGAGCCATTGCGACCCCAGGCGCCCCACCGAGCACCCTGCCATTGCGAGATGCTGCGGAGATGCCCAGATTGTCCTTTTTCCCCCTTTATTTTCCCTGTGGCACATGTAATATCTCTTTGTGAGGCCATGGCACCAGTGCCAGCGTGCTGAGGTGGGCTGGATATTTTTAAAGCAGCTGGCAGGCTCCGCAGGGCAGTTACGCTCCGGGTTCCCAAATAGCCCTGAGCTCTGTCACCGGCCAAAAACTCCTCGTGGTCCGTTTGTCTGGGTCAGGGAGCTTCGCAGGCAACCCCAAATGTTGGGATTAGGCACGGCTGGGGGTCAAGCAAGGCCAGGGGGGCCCACACGAAGGGGAATGGCTCCCAGATGTTGCACAAAACCCACCTTTGGAAAGAAAAATACATCTCTGATCTTATCCTCAGCACTCCAGGCATTAAAGTTCCCTTTTTCCCACCCTCCACGCCGGCAGTGGGGGCTTGGTGCTGCCAGTGAAGCATCGTTGGATGAGGAACTTCTGCTCTGTCTGGGTAACGGTGGCTTTTTGTGCACACAGTTCCCAGATTTTTAATGTTTTCCCACTTCAGTTGAATGTGCTCAGCCCGTTGTGCCAGCAGCTGCTTTAACGCTGAGAAAAACTCACGGATTTTGAAGGCGGGGGATGCTCCTTCGCTGGGGTTGCTCTGAGATGCTTGAACACACGCTCACGGGTGCCAGAGCAACCGCTGGTTTTTGGGACAGTAACTCCTCCTCGCTGTCCCCAGGATCGAGGGCTGGGAAAGCCGCCCCACTTGGGGAACGCATCTTCCCAGGGGAGTTTTGTCACCCCTTTTTTGGAGGTCTCCAGAAGCATCGCTGTGACTCAGGACCTGCGATGCCCAGCAGACGGCCCAGGTCCTGGCAGTGCACAGGAGGGTTTTTGATCCTGCACAGGAAGATATTTTGGGAACAAGGTGTTTGCAGGGGGCTGGGGCGATTCTCACAGCATTCATCATTGGCTCTTTCACCCCAAGGTTTTTAAGGTGTCCAGGGGGGCTGGGGGTCCTGCCATGGACCCGTCTCCCCTTGGCTCCTCTCTGCCCGTCAGGCTCTGGCTCCTGCTCCTGATTTATCGTGGGGAAATACAGCACTCTGACTTATAGAAGTAGAGCATTTGCTTGGCAGCTGGAGAAATAATGGGCGATCGGTTTAATTATGTCACAGAAATGCTCAGACTGTGCAGACGCCTAACTTAGGTTTAATATAATTAAGATAACTCACGTCTATAAACATGTCTGGGGCTGAACCTGATGTTCGAGCTGTGGATCCGAGCCCGTGGTTTTCCTCCCTGGTTTCCACCGGAGCTTCCAGTGTCCAAGGAGTGCAGGACCTGACCCCGCCGGGCACTGCCAGGCCCTTTGGATGGGTCTGTGATGCTGAGGAAGACGTTTTTCCCCAATTTCCAGCTGGTTTTTCATGTGGATGCTGGGGGCGGTTGGGTCCCGCACTGGGGCACACTGCCAGCCTCGGTGCTGGCATCGAATGAGCTTAATGGAACAGGAGAGAAAAGCAAAAAACCAACCTATTGCTGGTAATACCAATGCTCTAGGGTTAAACTGAGCCTTTTTCTTCTTCTTCTGTAGAAAATCACCCTTTCCTCCCCAGCATTTGGGACCAGCCGAGCTGCCCTGCCCGTTTTATAGCTCCACTGAGCCTGAATGCTGCCCCTGGGGAGGATGCTCGGGATCTGCTGTGCAAGGTGAGCATCTCCTTGGCATGGCACATCCAGGAACTCGTCAGGCACTCAATATCTGAAATATCACCATGTTTCTCTCCACTTCCACCTCCCGCTGGGCTCTTTCCTGGCTCGTCCCTCCCTCCCCTGCCGCTCGCTGCTCTTTGCACCTTGGAGTGCCCCCTCACACCCCTGTAATGGTTCATAGCCCAAAATACCACAGCAGGGATGTTACTAACGGGCACCTTGGCTGGGGTGTCCGAGGCGCCGATGCTGAATAAAACCAAGCCTCAAGGTGTGCCGGGGGTGCAGCATCGGCCGGTCCCAATCCCCATCGATCCGGGCTGCAATTAATCTTCTCATTTTTGACTTGAAAATCCCATGCAGCGCCGAGGTAGATGTGGGAACGACACACATCACTGCGGAGTAATTAGACCGAACGCGCGCGCACACACGCACAGAGGCGCAGCAGTGCTGATTTCTGCATTAGCATGATAATGAATGTTCTCACTAGAAGCTTGTAATTATGTTTCCTCTTTTTTTTCCCCTCCCCCTGAAAGTATAATTAATTATGAATAGAGCTGGAGTTTGACGCTAACGCTTTTTTTTTTTTTTTTTATCCCTTTTGGTTCTATTTCTAATAATTTTGAAATGAGGTGGAGTTTTACGGTAACGCTTTTTTTTTTTTTTTTATCCCTTTTGGTTCTATTTCTGCCCTATTAAAAATGGATGAAGGAGCCAGAGGTAAAGTCATTTTCCCAGACAGTGGCTCCTGTAAATTCAATGGGAATGATATTAAAAATAATCATAACAGAAGGTGGCAGGAGGGGACTTTGCAGAGGGGTTTCTCCCCTCTCCTTTAGGCCGTTGCCCAAGGAAGATGCTGTATTTGCTGGTTGAAGGCCATGGTCCATGCCAGTGGATGTGGACGTGCCTATGGGTGTCACAAATTGATGGGCAGCCCCTGGAGGTGCCACCCTGCAGGTCCCCTCCCCAAAGCCACTGTAGGGTGGAGGTAAGAACAGGGTGGTGATGTGCTCTGGGAGGAAAAAAACTTTGTTTAAAATAGAAAAAAAGAACCTTAGGAAAGTTATTTAGGAGTACGAGATGCCAAATCAGAACCTGGAAGTGCTTTGCTTTTTCAGTTGGCTCACAAAGAGGAAGATGAAGGATGCGTTTCTTGCCGATAAAGCATCAGTGTCTGTGTCCCTCTCAGGATGCCCATCCCCGTGGTGCCCGGGCTGCAGGGGTGCAGGACAAACCTCAGGGCTGGTCCCAAGGGCTGCGATGCTGCCCCCTCCCCACCTCCAGCGCACCTCATCCTCTCCCTATAAAACCAATGTTTAACCACACCATCCTTTGGGCACAGAGAGTACGATAATGGTTTAACCTGGCTCAGTGGTTTGGGGTGCTCAGTGTAAAGATGTAATGTGTGGGGACAGGGACCAAGAGTGAACTTGAGCTTCCAGCCATCCAAAAGAGCCCCCTCCAGCCCCGCAGGCATTGCCCCCCATGATGCAGCCCGTGTTGCTTCACCCTCCTCCTCCGCCGGTTGCCATTCATGCCACCAGCCTTCCCTTGCCGTAGGTGTGAACTGTTTTTCTTCCTAAATCGCATTTATTCTAACAAATGTCTCATGCAAACACAATTGCAGGTTTGCTGGAGGGAGATGCTATTTGCAGGCAGCCTTGCACAAAGGCAGATTTATTCTCCTTCCATTCATTTGAAGCTAAAGTAATAGCTCTAACTACATCTGACTTATAATAAGCGCGTTACCGGGAACAAACCTGTATTCTGCATGTATTTCCCTCTTTGTCAGCTCCGTCTAGGCACTTCTTCTCCATCTCCTTTTATTTTTTCATTACAATAACAAAATCAGGGCCGTGTCGGTTGGAAGTTTATACGCCCTATTTATAGCGCTCCGCTGCGCCCCAGCTTTTATGTGCCAGCATCAGCTGCTCCTTACCCTCTGCTCGCAAGGAGCCCGGCGTGAGCACCTCCAAAATTGCTCTTTTACCCTTCCTGGCACAGGGAAGCACATCCCAGTTTCCACAGACTCCCCTGCTCGCATCCCTCCCGAGGGCCTGAGGGCCCTGCCCTGGGAGTTTTCCTATTTCATTTGGTTGGCGCATCCTTGAATTTGGGGAATTGCTTTGGGAAATGGAGGTGTTTAGGTGGGCACCAGCAGGGTTTGCCGCTTGTGGCTACTGCATGGTTTGCCATCAGTCCCATCTTCTGGCGTGTGATGGCTGGGAAAGCATCACCAAAGTTCAACATGTAAATTTTCCACCCACTTGATGACTTTTATTATTATTAATAAGAATATGAGTGTTCATCCAGGGAGCTTCAGTGATTTTTGTAGTCAAGTTCAAGACAGTTGGTGTATTAAGCCCAGATTCAGCTGTGGGTGGTTCCTGAACTCCTCTGTTCCTCATCTCACGGTGTTATTTGGGATGAGGACTCAGGTGGGGGCTGGCAGAGATGCTCCGGGTCCCTCGTATTCATCCTGGGGGCTCACAGCACCGATTTCCCCTCTCTCAGCACAAGGCACAGTGTCCCCTCTGTTACCGTGTCCTCATGGCTCAGGCAGGGCTCTCCCATCTGCTCCAGGTGAAAAGATTGGGATCAAAGGGGCTTTTGTGCTCTTCTCCCTCCGAGTAACTTCATTCCCAGCGCACGGAAAACTCTAAATGCTGAAAAACCCCTCGATGAGAGAGTCCTGCTCAGATGAGGTGTTTACAGGATAAAAATGGTGTTATTTTTACAAAATAAAATGGCAAAATATATTTATAAAAAGCAAAATAAACAGTGTTTCAAGCAGTAACACAACCGGCTCTCGCTCGGTCCAGCTCTGCTGCAGCCCGGCTCCTCCGCGGGGTTTTTCTTGCCGAGGAATGGGCCCGTCTGTTAAATATAGCTGATGAGCTGTTCTTGAATTGCACCTAATGACGGCTCCTCTCCAGTTCCCAGCTCTTTGAAGCGCCCAGGAGCTGGGTGATTGCGGCTCGAGCTCCTCGGGTGGAGCGAGGCGCTCATCTGGTACCCCCCGTTCGGCTGTCTGGGATTTGGGAGGAGGGAGATGAAAAGTTGGATCCTCTGAGAAGGGAGTGAGGAGAAAGAAAACAAGGAAAAAAACACAAATCCCGGTGAGACTCCTTTTGAAGTCTCTGCTCATTAAGATGTCAAAAGGTTGGGTGCCCCAGCAACTGCTTCTCCTCCCCAAGCAGGGCTGCAGGGAAGTCTCAGGCCATGGGAAGGTGCCTGAGAGCTCTGGGATCCCTCCCGAAAAGCCGCTGTGATTTAAGGCAGCACAAGTCTCCTCGCCGGGGAAGCCTCCCCTCGCCCACTGCTCCTGGGCCTTTTCCGTGCCTTTCCAGCCACACTGGAAATACCAATTCAGGGCCATGTGGGTCATTCCCAGGGACTTCACTCGGAAAAAGTGACTGCCTGAAAGATATTTGGGTTTTTTAGAGACTGACTCAGCAGCGTCAGCTTGGTTTTGCTGAGTTTATTGTTTCTTTCGAGATTTTTGCCAAATTTCAGCCAGCTGCGTGTCAGCCGCTCCGTGAATCTCCCAAAGTTTCTGCCCTGATTTCTCTGGCTGATCCCTTGGGGTGCACATCTTCTGCCTCTCGTTAAAGGATGCTTCTCCATCCCAAAGCAGGGCTCTCTCTGAAGTGGGTACAGAGGAGGAAAACATGTTTTTCCCAGTATCAGAAAATGCCAAATGTCTTAAAATGAAAAACCTCCATCACGAAAACTTCCCAGTTCATGCACAGAGCAGCACATCCAGACTGGGGAGCCCCTTGCTTTGCAAGGATGGCATTGGAGGGGTGAGCAGGGGTTCCAGATCTGCTTCGCCTTTGGCTCGGCTTTTTGAGGAAGAAAATCAAATCCTGCTTACCCTGCAGGACAGGAAGTTGGACACGGGAGCTTCCAGAGCCACACCAGGTCCCCAGAGGCCACTGTAGGGAAGAAGAGAAGAAGGCTGAATCCATGGGCTGAGGCCAACTGGATGAGCTTCAACAAGGCCAAGGGCCAGGTCCTGCAATTCAGGCACAATAACCACAGGGACACTGCAGGTTTGGGGACGAGTGGCTGGAAAGGACCTGGGGTGTTGGTGGCAGCAATGCCCATGAGGCAGCAATGTGCCCTTGAGCCAAGAAGGCCAACGCCATCCTGGGCTGGATGAGAAGGGGTGGTTGTAGGGCAGAGAGGTTCTCCTGCCCCTCTGCTCTGCCCTGCTCACACCACAGCTGCAATCTTGTGTCCAGTGCTGGGCCCTCAGGTCAAGGACAGGAACTGCTTGAAAGAGTCCAGCAGGGCCACAGAGATGCTGGAGGGAGTGGAGCATCTCCTGCTGAGGAGCGGCTGAGGGAGCTGGGGCTCTGGAGCTTGGAGCAGAGGAGACTGAGGGGTGCCCTCATTCCTGGGGATCCATTGGGAAAGGGCAGTGTCAGGAGGAAGGAGCCAGGCTCTGCTCTGGGATGGCCAATGCCAGGACAAGGGGCAATGGTCCCAAGCTGGAGCACAGGAGGTTCATGTGAAGATGAGGCCAAACTTTATCAGTGTGAGGGTTATGGAGCATGGCCCAGGCTGCCCAGAGAGGTTGTGGAGTCTCCTTGTGTGCAGACACCCAAAGCCCTGGCCGTGTTCCTGTGTGACTGCTCTGGTGATCCTGCTGTGGCAGGGGTTGCACTGGGGGAGCTTTCCAGGTCCCTTCCAACTCCTGACATGCTGGGATTCTGTGAAGGCGCAGAGTGAGGCCATGGGCTGAAATGTCACTGCAGAGGTACCCGAGCACTCCCAGAATGGGGTCGGTCACTGCAGAGGTACCCGAGCACTCCCAGAACGGGGCCACCCTGCACAGATGTGTGCTGGGGCATTGTCACCAAAATGCCTCATGCCAGGTCCCCTCCTCGCTGCTGGCTGAGCTCAGCTGAGAAAGAGCCGGTGCTGTCCCTCCTCGCTGCTGGCTGAGCTCAGCTGAGAAGGAGCCGGCGCTGTTGTTCCAAATGCACATCAGATCTCTTCCACAGAGGAGGAGAAGTGCCAACATGACCAAAAATATGCAAATGATCAACTCTCTGGTTAGAAGTGGCCTGGCTACCAGTTCCAGTCCCAGGCGCTTGGCTTTGCTGTGGGAAGCCCTCATCATTTTCTGCTGTTTTACTCATAGCCAAAAATGTGAGGAAGCCAGAACTGAATGTGGTTTTTCTTCTGTCTTATTACAGTAAGCATCATAAATTATTCACCCATGAGACTCGACCACATCTCTTACTCAAAAGGAGCCTCCTTTTGTCTTCAGGAGCTCGGGACCTCCCTGGTTTGCCTGGCGTGGAGGTGACCACTGTGTCCAGCTGCCCAAAGTCCTCTTGGTGCCAACCCTGGGGCTTTTCCACCAGCCCAAATACTTGGGGATATCACTGCCAGCTTTTACCCCATGTCCTCATGGTGTCCCGGACCTGCTTGTCCCCATGGTTGGAGCAAACCCCGCTGGGTGGTGTGGGTGCAGGGATGGGGCAGAAGCAGGTTTTGGGGCCATTCCCGGTGGGCAGTGGGGACCCCCATCACAAAATGCACATCCTAGGACAATATCAGTCTAATCAGTGCCCTCTTCGTTAGCAGGGGCCTATAATTAGAAGCAGCAGCCAGCCATCTGCTTTTATCTCCTCACATCACACGGTGCCTCTCCGCTGTCCTTTATTAGCAGCCATGGTTTTAGATCAACGTTTCCCTCCACCCCCAGCTGTGTCTTATCTCACTTTCATTATTGCTAATGACCAGGCCTGGCAAAAATATACCTGCTCTTAAATATTCAGAGTGTTTTCAGCTTATAAAATGCTTTCCTGAGTTTCCCCGTTGTGTTCTGCTCCCGGTGGGGATGGCATCTGCCAGGGGACACCCTTGTCCACACCAAGCGGCTGGGGCTGCTCGGTAACAAGACCTTGGAGGAAAAGAAGGAGAAAACCCCTTTTTTATATATCTTTAAATTTGATGCCTTAGACAAAAGCAGAAGACATATAAATGGATTAACAGCCATGGTTTATTAGCACTCCTTAATTCACTTCACAGGGCTGAGGGAAAAGTTATTAGCAGATGTATGGCCAGTAATAAGCTAATTATAACCCTGTCAGATCAGAGATTTGAAGAGGTGGGTAGTTTCGT
This sequence comes from Mesitornis unicolor, assembly GCF_000695765.1. Lineage (NCBI taxonomy): Eukaryota > Metazoa > Chordata > Aves > Mesitornithiformes > Mesitornithidae > Mesitornis > Mesitornis unicolor. The sequence goes on along the minus strand of NW_010162627.1, from coordinate 4,016 downwards.
GTGTGAGATAACTATAATTGTCTGTTAAAGATTATGAATTAATATTGATTTAATAAAGCTGTGGCCATTTATTGCAGCGGTAAAGACTGGTTAGTTATTCTGTGAGCTGCCCCAGCACCATGGGAGGCAGCAGCCCATCTGCCAGAGGTAGATATTTGGAAAGACAAAATGCAGAGGGGACCGGTCACTGAGCCCATGTCCTGCCTGTCGGTGTCCCCACGGCTGATTTGACAGGGATGGCTTTGGCACCTGGCTCCAAATTTGTGCCCTGTGCCCTGCTGCACTGCAGTGGCTTAGCCCCGGGGTCTTCCTCAGAGAGAGAAATTGGGTGGCTTGGGGTATTTTATTAAAAAAACCCCTATTTTCTATTTGGAGTTGAATGCACTCACTTCATCCTCTCTATTATCACCTTTGTGCCATGTATTTAAATAACGTGGTGCCCTCTCAGGGTCCTGCAGCCCCATGGACCCCGTCTGCCCCTGACACGTTGACATCTCCAGGCAGCCTCAGCACAAGGTGCAAGGAGCTGATGTGAGCTTGCAGGTCTGCTGGTGCTGGGTGTTTTGGGAGGCCAGATGGAGCCGTACCCACTGCTGGGCTCTGGCTTGGGGCTTGCAGACCCGATCCAAACCCAGCGCTGCAGGGGGACGGGGAAGCTGCTCAGGATTGCTTGGAAAGGGAGCCAAGAGGACGGCCAGAGGAAGAGGAGAGGCCAAACCTCATGGCCATGGTCAGGTTTGGCTGGGAAAACACAACCCCCTGCAGCTGCAGCGTGCTGGGACGCTGGTGGGGGTCTCTTCCCCATGGCATTGGGGTGGGATTGCCCCTGCGCCTTGGGGAGCACGGCAGCCCTGGTCCCAGTTTGCAGCTGCCATCCAGGATCACTTCAGTTTTTCCCCCCTCAGCACGCAGCTGAGTTGCCACCTCCTTCAGGATATTCCCGTCGCATCATTTGTTTCCATAAACCATTGCCAGCTTGAAGGAAAGCACAGAAAAAGGCAGGCGCAGTCATCTCTCTTTATTTTGGTGGTGTTTTTTGGAGACAGATCTGCTTCCCCCAGGTGATCTCCAGCCCCGGGTCCCACCAAATTCCTCTCATGCCCGGAGCAGGCAAAGGCAGGTCCTGGGGCAGTGGCAAAGTGCTTTGGAGGGAGCTATGTTGCATGATGTAGCACAGGGATGTGGACCTCCTGCCACTCAACCCCTTGCCAAACATGCCCCCCATCCCTCCGTGGTGCTGGGGGACCCAAGTTCTCTTGTTCCCTATGCGTGGTCACGGAGGACAACCCCCTCTGTGGTTTTCACGCACATTGGTCCTAGTGGGCTGCTGCTCCCATAAAGTCAATTACAGGATGACTTAGTTTAGAGGCTGCAGCTGGGGTTAAATGTAATTACTTTCCCCTGAAGCTTTCCAGGGGAGGGTGGTTTCAAAGTCAGGGTGGCTCCTGTTTTGCATCTTGCTTCTTTTCCTGGGGGAATCCAGGTGAACCCAAGTGAGCAAACACCCCGATTTCTTGCACTGGTGCCTGGCAAGGGGCGAGTTTAATGTAAACCATCTCAAGGCAAGAATCCGAGGCAGGACTCCAGTTTTCCGCTGAGATCTGAAGTCCCCGTCTTCGCGGCTGTGATGTTGCAGCCGAGGCGCGTCGCATTACCATTTTATCTGATGGAATAGCTATCAACGGCAGCTTCGAAGTGAAATGCTACGGAAAATCTGTGTAAGCTATCTGCAGCCTGGCAGCGCAGATATACTTTGATTACAGCGACAGCCCAGCTCTGTCTCCTGTGTTTAATGCGTGCGTACGTGTCTGGCTGCGGCACGGCGACCCGCGCCAGCTCCCCCTCTGCTCTGCAGGATGCTCCAGGCAGGCTCGCTGTAGCCTTTGCTTTCATGAAGCCGCAGCTCCCAGGGCCTTGGGATGCTGCCACAAGCTCAGCTGGGATTTCACCGGAACGAGAAGCTTCCAGCTTCCACGATTGCAGGGGGAAAAGTTGGAAAATATGAAGCCTTGAGGCTTGGAAAGCCGGGATCCGGTTTGCACAGAGCACACCTATGGTGTCTGGTGTTTGCAATGTCATTATTTGAAGGCCAAGCTCATTATTATCGCTTTGAGATGGGCTTTGCTTTCCCAGAGTCAGCAATACCGTACAAACACATCCAGGCTCTTGCATTAAAGAGAGGGAACACTCCTCCTTAAGATGAGGATGATGAAGATGGGACCTGTACAGTCCAGCTCAGGCTGGAGGGGTTCACCACTCAGTCTTGACCCACACTGGAAGTCACTTAGCTCCACAACATTGGAGCAAACCCATTATTTTGGGGTATTATTGGGTAATTCGGGTGTTATTCTGGGTATTTTGGGATTACCGGACACAGTGGTTGCACATAATGGTTTTATAAACGCCATTGGGATCTGGTAGCTGCCACTTACAGGCAGCCAGGCTGCCAGAAGACACAGAAATGCAAAAGGAAATGATCCGCACTGTTAGAAGAGCAGCACCGCAGTGAAAAGCCCATATTGACACTATGATACCAGCCCGGCGATTCCCTGTGGGACTGCGGCCTTCTGGACCATAGGAACACGGACAAAAAACCCATCTGTGCCCTGGCAGGGTATGCAGCATTGCTGGAAAGTGTGTTCAACCCTAAGGGTTTTTTTAAAAAATACATTTGATTATAATGTTGTTCTAAGGTCACTGCATTCTAAAAGCCTGGCTGCTGTAAAATTAATGTCTTGAGTCTTTTTTTGCCATGGTACGGGGCTTGCCTTCCATTCATTAAGTGAAAAGTCACAGATATAAAAAAAACCAAAGAAGCTCCAGCTCAAGAAATGCTAAATGCCTGGAGCAGAGACACCCCGCAACGCGACACGGATGAATTCGGTCTTTTATCTTCTGAGATAACCTCGTCTTTGAGAGGAAGATTGGATCTGCCGCTTTGCTTCGCGAGACACTCAGCCTGCGAGACGAGCACTCACAAACAAGGGCTTGAACTGTGGCCGTGAGAGGACTCTTCCCACTTTCCCTGGCACATCGGGCTCCTTGGAAGCAATTTAACTTGTGCTCCTGATGATGCTCATGTTTATGCTTTCACCAGGATGTGTGCCTGTGCTTGCATTTCATGACTTAAGGAGGCTGGGTCCAGGCCTGGGGATGTCCCCCTCCCTGTGGCCACGCAGCCACGCCAGGGCTGGGAATGCTGTGAGTTGTCCACTCTTCTGCTATCCCGCTCCTCAGGAAATGCTGGGGGTACAGGAAAAGAGAAATAAACTTTTGAGGAGTGGGGAACCCCTGTGTGCCCACCTCTGCCAGGGTGGGGAGGGAGAAGCAGAGGGTTGCAAGATGCTTTTCCAGCTTTGGGGTCACGCATCATCCATGGCAGGGAAAGGGCTGGATTCACCAGGGCAGGGGGCAACCAGCAGTGGAGTGGAAATGCTGGTGGCTGAGGGGGCATGGCCTCCTCATCATCCCTGGAAGGGTGGAGAGGAAGAAAAAATTGGAAAAACTGGAACAAGAGTAAAAATGACAGGCTGGGGTGTGAGGCTGGAAGATGGGAATGGTGTGGGAGTGACCAGGGCTGCCTCAGTGCCTGATTCCTGTGAGCACTCGCTTGTTAAAGATTTCCCTGCAAAAATCACCCCCTGGGAAGGTTTTTGATGGGGTACAGCAGTGTAGACCCCAAGCCGGGGCTGGGAACACGGAGGATGGCTTCTTCTCCTGGAGACCCCCACCTTTCTCCGGGAGAAAACCCAGCATCCTGGGACAAGAACTTTCCCGGGTGGTAACTGTCAAGAAACCAAATGGTGATCGACCCCCTCCAACACCTCTCTCCAACCCCCCCCTCCAAAGCGCTGGTGCCTGAAAAGGCACCAGGGGCTTCTATTGGAGCAGCTCATGGCATGGGTAAGAATTCCCAGTTTTCACCAAAAAAAAGTTATTAATTTTTAATTAATTTGTAACCTAGTGGCATTAACACACCCAGTGGCACCAGTAAAGCTGGGAACACAGCTGGTGAC
>NW_010162626.1:0-3767 GCF_000695765.1 Mesitornis unicolor | reverse complement strand
TCATGTGGATAAAAAGTCTATAATAAAAAAAAAGAAAACTATGAGATAATTGTTGAGCTTCCCTGTATTTTAATGCCATGCTTGCTCCACTAAAGAACTGGGAAATTTATCCTCAAAAATATCTTTTTAGAGGTATTTCAATTCACAAATAACGTGTTGGAGTATTTCATGGCAGAGAAATCCTCTGCCTCTTGTTATTTAGAAAACGTTTGGAAGTAGATTTGATGGGATTTCAGGAAGTGCCTTGTGGATGTGAGTTAAATCTGCTTCCACAGAAATAAAGGGAGGCTTACGCCTCACAGACCTGTGCAGCCCCACAGATTGGGAAGGCAGGGGAGGAAGGGCACAGCCTGTGCACGTGCCCTGCCCTGCACCGTTTTCTCCTGCAGCAAAGACAAGACCTATTGAACTGGCAGCATTACGGCTTCTGCGGCGTGGAGAAGAGCGATGAAAGCGCCAGAAAAGAGGGACCGGGTCAGACCAGAGGTTCATCTGTGCCAGTATCCCGTTCCCAATAGCAGATGAAATCAGATACTTTGCAGAAGCGCACAAGCAGTTAGAGATATGTTCCCAGAATGTTGTTTTAGCATCTAATGATTTACGGCTCAGGGGTTTTCTGATCTAGACATGATGTCTTGTTTTTAATAACCCTCGATGGATTTTTATTTCCATGAACTCGTCCAGCGACTTTTTAAAACCCAGGCACAGTTTTAGCAGCTTGCAGCATCCTATGGCAGTGAGTTCCACAGCTTTCATACCGCTTGTCAGGGGAAAAAAAAATCCCAGTTTCTAATGTCTGGCCTTTCTTTATGCCTTGGGCTTCTTGTACTGGATGAGAGCAGTTGACTGCTGCCCGTCCTGGTCCACCTTCTCCATGCCAGTCGTGGTTTCATAGGCACCTATCAAGCCGTGTCGGTTGTGTTTCTTCCAGGTCATAGTCATTCCTCCAACAGAAGCAGGCCCATAGCTTTGTAGCCTTCGTGTACATTTCCCTGGTCAGCTATATCCTTTCTGAGATGGAGAATTTGCTGCACAGAGTATTCAGGATACAGTATAGATCACAGCATAGAGCGATGTGACGTTTTCTGTGATGAATGAACTCGACCGTGGTGCGGTGGTGAAATGTCTTACCGCTACAGATCAAAAGTTTTGCCCAGACATAAAGTAATCCCGTTGCTCGGTAAGAAATTACTGCCCTAATGGCTTCTGAGTGCCAGAGCTCCTGGATGTGGTCAGGATGCGTTGTCCCTCAGTGTTTGAGAACCAGCCCAGGAGCAGACACGAAGGACTTGGATTTATTTGTTTTCTTCTCCTTGCCATCGTGTTTCCCAGCTGACTTCCCACAGCCAGTAAGTAGTGTGTCCATATGTTGTCAAAGTCATGAAACTGTATTAAATGTATAGCTCACACGCATGGTGTGACTCATACAGTTAATGTATACCTCTCACGAATGGATATGCAGCTACCGTGTTTCAAATCGAACATCCAAGCTTGAAATTGTCCGATTTGCACTTGGTTCGTTGCGCTGAAGCCCCCCGTCAGGACGTGGAAATGCTGTTTGGTTTGTAACTGTTCTGCAGACCGCAAGTGCAGATGTTAAGAGGGAACGCACGTTTGAGAGGGGAAGGTGAATGGAGTGTTTTGAATTAAAAAAAACATCCCTCGTGTCGATAAAGCTCAAGAACGTGATCCTAGAAAACAAACACAGGGCAGCCACCGCCTAGACAAATCTACATGGGTAAACATCCAGGGAAGCTGCTTATCACCGGTTGCTTTTTGTTTGCTTTCCTCTTCTGCCAAAGTTTGTCGATGTTAAAGCGATGAGGATCCCATTAAACGCTTGTGCTTCACACACTGGACCTTTCACATTTCCACCAGCTGGCACCATTAAATTGAAAACAGAGGTACTGGAAGATGTACCCAGTAGTTGGTGTGGTGGTATGTGCAGTATGGATACCCCAAGTCCATACCCTGTGCCTGTACTTGAACTCACCTGTACAGGTAAATCCTTGCAGGGTTGTGTTTGAGCCCACCGATGTCCTGAGGAGCAGCTCCTGGCATGGGTGGCGAGTCAACCCAAACACGGCCCTTCCTGATGGCACCCCAAGCTAACGGTGAGGGTTTTGGGGTGTGGGTGCAGCTCTCCGGTGCCATGTGGGAATGGTCCCAGTCATGGTTCATTTACTGGTATAGGATAGCCCGTACTGTTGCTGTCCTTAACATAAAATTCACGTTATGTTAAGAGTAGGAAATGAACATTCAGCTTTTCTTACACACCATGCGCAGCTTGTGATCCTGTGTGGTTGACCAAATATCACTTCTACAGCTGGTACCACAGGAGAGGCGAGAGGTAATAGTTACAGATCTTGGTTTTAGCCTTTCTTTCGTCTTAATGCCCTGAGAATGGCAAAAACCACAGCACAGGCTACACACTGAGCTGCGATTTGCGTTTTTCCTAGGTGCGTGAATGAGCAATAAATGGATACAGAAAGCTCAGTCGTGATGGACAAGTCTTTTTTTCCATAGAGTTGTGTTTCCATGAGCTGCCTACAGCATCCCCAAACGGCTTCGAGCCCTGTCCTTCAGGCATGGTGGTGCCTCTCCAGGATTTACACCTTATCGCTTTCTTTCTGAGACACTCCTGCACAGTTATTTATGTTGGTGGAGAAGTGCACCAAGCGAAAGCTGAAGGCATGTGTTCTCCCTCACTCCAGAGCATGCAAACAGACCTTCTTTTGGGACCATACTTTTAGGTGCCTTCAAACCATCTCCCGCAAAGACCTTTATTTGCCTTTTGTTGACCTTGTTCTGCAATGGTAGGTGAAATCTAATGAATCATGAACGAGTTATTTGCAGTGGGCAGCACATCTGAGCACTTACTGCTCTTGAGATTGATCCTATTGACAAATAACTACCTTGATTGTTATAAAAAGTTATCTCTGCATGAATAGGGCCAATTAACAAAGGTGTTACAGTGAAGATTGGGAGGTTTTGTCTGGACTGGGCATGGCAAGCAGGAAAAGGCCCTGCTAATGAATAGTAAATAAAATATCAACATGTTTCTTGTATTACTGATTCAGTTCTTGGCTTTTCCTTTGACTTGCCTTCAGAGAGGGATTGAAGTTCAGGTTTTCTCAAAATGTATTCTTCTCTTTTCATAATTCTTACGTAAAACTTCAAGGCAGTTGCATCAAACGTTTTGTATTAATTTGGCAGTGTACAATAAAAGCACCTTCTCAGCAAACCTGTATTTTTTAGGCTATATATCAACAAAGAATTAAAAAAAACAAAGCCTAGCATTTGCTCTGACCCTCTTGGATAACCGCTTGTACCTCCAGGGCTTTCAAAGCAGCTCCACTCTGCTAAGCAAGTCTCTCGTAGGATGTCTCACTATTTTCCTGTCATCTTCCATAGCTTTTTATCTCTCCTAAGGTGTTTGTCCATGGAGTTTATGCCCAAATGAGCATGGTGGGGGGGTGGAACTGGATGATCTTCAAGGTCCTTCCAACCCAAACCATTATATGATTTTAGGTGTATTTTTTCACAGTTTTACTCAGCTGGCTTGGATTATTCAGTACATTTTTGAGAAGGATTTTTTACTGGCAGGATTATCCTTGATACCTATGCTGATACGAAATACTTCATCTCCAAACTACCAGCCAAGTGTTCAGAAATAAATAAATAAATAAAAAATAATCAAAAGAAAATAAAACACTAATAATAAAGTGTTCACTAATAAAGCTGCCAGGCAGAAAAGGAGCTGGGGG
>NW_010162625.1:4004-4801 GCF_000695765.1 Mesitornis unicolor | reverse complement strand
AGCGAGCCCTGTGTCCCTGCTATGGTGGATGTGATCCCGTGCCCTAAGGGACACAGAGCAATGGGGGACCCCAAAGGAGCTGGGTTTGGATCTGCTTAAAGCAAAAGCTTCAACCCTGCACCCCTAAAGCACCCAGTGCTCCTCCTGCCTCCCTCCAAGCTGAGCCAGACAGCCCAGAGATGGCTTCCATGCCTGCCTGTCTCCATCCTCATCCCCATCCCCATCCCCATCCCAGGTGGGGAACTACAAGCGCACGGTGAAGCGAATCGACGACGGGCACCGGCTCTGCAATGACCTCATGAACTGCGTGCACGAGCGGGCCAAGATCGAGAAGTCCTACGCGCAGCAGCTCACCGACTGGTCCAAGCGGTGGAGGCAACTCATCGAGAAAGGTACCACGGCTTCCCTGGGGGGGGAGCCTCACCCGGGCCCAAGGGTTCCCTGTGCACCATCACAGCTTCACCTGGTGGAGGTGGAGGGTGTGGAGTGACGCTTTGCTGTCCCCCCAGGTCCCCAGTACGGCAGCCTGGAGAAGGCATGGGGTGCCATCATGACGGAGGCCATGGAGGGGGCGGAAAAGTGGAGCGGGCTGAGCCAGGAGGTGAAGAACAGCCTTCTGAACGACGACTTCGAGAAGGTCAAGAACTGGCAGAAGGATGCCTACCACAAGCAGATCATGGGAGGTTTCAAGGAGGCCAAGGAGGCTGAGGACGGCTTCCGGAAAGCCCAGAAGCCCTGGGCCAAGAAGCTCAAGGAGGCGAGAGCAGCACAGCGTGGGCTGGGGCACCCCCATGATG
>NW_010162625.1:2814-3973 GCF_000695765.1 Mesitornis unicolor | reverse complement strand
ACATTATCTCTCATCTCCTGCTCTGGGTGCCCAGTCCAGGCTGGGAGAGCAAAGTGGGACCTCCCCTGTGGGCAAGGGGCTGTAACTGCTGCTCTCAAGTCCCTTCTCACTCCTCTCTGCAGCTGGAGACAGCCAAGAAAGCCTACCACCTGGCCTGCAAGGAGGAGAAGCTGGCCATGACCCGGGAAGCCAACAGCAAGGCGGAGCAGTCCAACACCCCCGAGCAGCAGAAGAAGCTCCAGGACAAAGTGGAAAAGTGCAAGCAAGACGTGCAAAAGGTGCGAGGTGCTGCCCTGTTCCGGGCTCACGAGGCATTGGGCAGGGAAAACCAGTGGGAATGGCCAACCCTCTATTTTGTCCCCATTCATGCCCGCTTTCCCATCCCTATGCTCCTGTAGAAGGGTGAGAACTCACAGGCAGTGCTCAGGGGAACTGAGCAGGGCAGAAACTTAACTCTTAGTGGGTCAAAACCTCTCTGAAAACCAGACTGATTGCACCCACAGAGGCTTTGGCTCAAGCTGAGCTCCCCAGAGTGGTGGCCCCCAGGCCAGACCCTTTCAGCACCCAGAAAGGGCCCCTGGGGCGCTGGAGGTGTAAGCACGGTACCCTCCTACACCTTTGCAGACTCAGGAGAAGTACGAGAAGGTGCTGGACGAGCTGAACAAGTGCACCCCGCAGTACATCGAGAGCATGGAGCAGGTCTTTGAGCAGTGCCAGCAGTTTGAGGAGAAGAGGCTCAACTTCCTCAAGGAAGTCCTCCTGGACATCAAGAGGCACCTGAACCTGGCCGAGAGCAGCAGGTAGGCACCTCCCACGCTGGTTGAGCACAAAGTGCCTGTGTGAAGTCTCCTTGTGCTGCCTGGAAAGCAAACCAAGTCCTGGGGGGACCCGGTGCTTCCAGGCCAACCCATCTGCAATACAAGGGAGAGGGGTTTCTGCCATGAGGGGTCACTAAGAGGTACCAGAGTGGCAGGAGGGCTGTGGCGCCCCCCAGTGCCTTGTAGGAGGTGACACAGCCTGGACATGTCCCCATCTTTGGGGGACCCCGCCAGAGTCCACCCCCACCCACAGGACCCCAATCCACGTCTCCCCCTGCAGCTATGCCAACGTCTACCGGGAGCTGGAGCAGACCATCCGCCTCTCGGACGCGCCGGAGGAG
>NW_010162625.1:493-2712 GCF_000695765.1 Mesitornis unicolor | reverse complement strand
TGGGTGCTCAGGGGCCGCTTGCTTTGTGGTTTCAGGAGTGGAACCCGGACCTGACGCACACGATAACGCGGAAGGAGAAGCAGAAGAAGGGCGAGGGGGTGGCCCTGACCAACGCCAGCAGCGCTGGAGATACGGGGGCACCAGCAGGCGAGCGCGGGAGGTGAGGACCAGCGGGGAGGGAAGATGCCATGGGAAGGGCACGGCAGACATTGCCAGTGCTATGAGAACACCCAAGGAGACAAGAGATGTCCTTGGAGACAGCCACTGGTCTCCTCTGTCCTCCTTCCATGTCATATTGGAGATGTAGCCCCCTCATCACAACCCCTGCCCCCTGTAACCTCAGGAGAGCCGCAGCATCCACAGAATCACAGAATCCCAGAGCGTTAGGGATTGGAAGGGACCTCCAAAGCTCATCCAGTCCAATCCCCCTGCCAGAGCAGGAACACCCAGATGAGGTTACACAGGAAGGCGTCCAGGCGGGTTTTGAATGTCTGCAGAGAAGGAGACTCCACAACCTCTCTGGGCAGCCTGGGCCAGGGCTCTGTCACCCTCACTGAGAAGAAGTTTCTTCTCCAATTGAAGTGGAACCTCCTGTGTTCCAGTTTGTGTCCGTTACCCCTTGTCCTATCATTGTTTGTCACCGAGAAGAGCCTGGCTCCTTCCTCGTGACACTCACCCTTTAAATATTTCTAAACATGAATGAGGTCTCCCCTCAGTCTCCTCTTCTGCAAACTAAAGAGCCCCAGCTCCCTCAGCCGCTCCTCAGAAGGGAGATGCTCCACTCCCTTGATCATCTTTGTAGCCCTACACTGGACTCTCTCCAGCAGTTCCCTGTCCTCCTTGTACTGAGGGGCCCAGAACTGGATGCAATATTCCAGATGCTCCCAGATTTTGGCAGCACACGGTGTCTGCCCACCCCGCCACCTCCCCACCTTTTCTGACAGCCCCTCTCCCTCCTTCCCCCTCGCCCCAGCGTCAGCAGCCACGACCGCGGGCAGACCTACAGCGCCGAGTGGTCCGACGACGAAGGCAGCAACTCCTTCAACGCCAGCGAGGCCAACGGTGGCACCAACCCCTTCGACGAGGAGGCGGCGGGGAAGGGTGTGCGGGTGCGGGCGCTGTACGACTACGACGGGCAGGAGCAGGACGAGCTCAGCTTCAAAGCGGGTATGGTCCATCCCCGGAGCTGGGTTGGCTGGGGCTTGGTTGCTGGAGTTGTGCATCCCACACTGCTTGGCTTTTTGGTGTAAAGTCTCTTTCTGGGTTAACCCAGCCCTTCAAAACATTGAGGTGGCAGAAAGGGGAAGGCACAAAATGAGCCTGAACCCAGGTGGGAGTGGAGAGGTGGTGGGATGGGAGTGTGGGAGGTTTTGTGAGTCACCCCCTGCCTTTCTACCCTCCCAACCTGCACGCTCAGCATCACTCTTAGAAACCCCCAGCAGCTCCATCCAGGGGAGAAATGAGGGGACAGCAGTGGCTCCAACACCCACAACGAGCTCTCCCCTCTCCACCTTCCCCTCCAGGTGACGAACTGACCAAACTGGGTGAGGAAGACGAGCAAGGGTGGTGCAAAGGGCGCTTGGACAACGGGCAGCTAGGTCTCTACCCCGCCAACTACGTGGAGGCAATCTAAGTCTTGTGGTGTGCTCCTCGTCGCCGTCAGCAGATCAATCCGCCCTCCGTTGTCTCCATCTCTCCACCAGCCAACCAGCCATTCTGCCGTCTGGTCCTCCACCCGTCACACTTAGAGATTCAGACATATTTTCCGACCAAGCTTTTATTTTTTTAAGAGTTGTCTCCGGAGAGTATTTTGCATAGTCGCTTTTCTTCTTCTTCTTCTTCTTCTTCTTCTTCTTCTAAGATGACATGAAGCGAAAGATGACGCCGTCCGTTCGTCTACGTTAGTTGATGTGGTTTTTTTTCCGAGCGAAAAGCCGATACCTCAAGATCTTAAAGCCCAACCAGTGAGAGCTCCTGATTGGTTGGTTTTTAAAGATACTGAAATCATGAGCCGCCTTCTGATTGGCTGGAACTGTTCCAAAATGCATGGCGCTGAAGCTCCTGGGACCAATCAAATTCAACCCCAAAAACCATGAGAAGGATTGGAGCCTGACTCTGTTATTTTTTTGGTGTTTCCATGTTCTTCTCCCCGGTTCATCCTCCCTCCTCGAAAGAAGGGGACAAACGTCCCCTCCTGCCCCACGGCCACACGGCCCCAT
>NW_010162625.1:0-447 GCF_000695765.1 Mesitornis unicolor | reverse complement strand
GGGCTGGGGGGCAGATTGAGAGGGGCCCAGCCCTGCCATGGAGCTCGGTGGCATCACCTCAGCGTCCTCCTCCTCCTTACCTGGAGCAGGGGGAGGCTTCTGAGCTGATGCCCAATGTGTGCTACAAGGAGCAGCATCGCCCTCCACCAGGGCACTTACCCAGCGTGCACCAGATTCAGGATGAGATGGCCCTAAATTCTGTTTGGAGAAGGACCCACCGCAGCCCGATGCTGCTGGAAGCACCCGATTGCGATTTACCACCCCGAGCTCACCCCTCTACACCATCTCCTGTTATTTCCCATACCATCACCCTCAGCAGCATCGACGCCGTCGTCTTCCCGCACGCTCCTCTCCTGCCCCCTTCGTAGGTTCGTGATCTTTTTGGCCCCAGGGATCAAGTGGATTCTCGCGGAGGCAGGAGATGCAACCGGGTGCTGGGCACGAGAG
>NW_010162624.1:0-13850 GCF_000695765.1 Mesitornis unicolor | reverse complement strand
AATTAAATAAATAAAAGAAATAAATAAAAATTAAATATAAATAAATAAGATAATATAAATAAATACTTATGATAACTTAGTTATTATTAGAGGAGGTCTAGAGCTGTGAATTTCAGATAGTTCCAGAGAGTTCCCCAGGTGGTTCTTGTGATGTTATTTGTATGCTTGAATATACGGTTGATTAACACCTGGGATGGACAACCAAGGCTCCCTAGGAACATTCTTGTAGTTCAACCTTTTATGTGTAGGAGATGCTCTGAACATAATTTAAAATAATCCGTAACAAATGCTCAAGCATATGCTGAAATTGCCACACAGGACAGAGGGCTAGCTTAGTTATAGGAAAACAGCAGAACAGAAGTTCAGGCAGTCTCACCTGATCCAGATAAAGATGTCATGTCAAGGACGCTTGAAATGTGGATCTTCATTGTCATCTACATGGTGACTGGTTATCCTGTTTGAGAAACTGGGTTGCTCACATGAGCATGTATGTTTTTTTAGCAGTCTTTGAATGGCTGTGCAACACAGGTAAACTTGAAAACTATCTTGTACTTTATGATTTCTGTGTACTTACCATAATTTTTTGCTGGGAAATATTAAAGAAACTATTATTCTGATATAAACATTTTGTGAATCATAATAGCTCCTCTTCTGTAATTTGTGTTCGTTTCAACTATTATAACAAGGTTTTCTCTGATTTGTTTTTTTCCTTGCATTAATGAAGACCAAGACATTCTAACTACAGAAACTACAAACTGTCATAGTCATAACTAAAATTATCCAGAAATATTTATGGTGATAAGCAAGTTACATTCACTTGATAATCTTGCTATTAAACATTAACAAATGTACAAAGTTGTAACACTGAAAAATAAGGTTTCAATAAATGGATACTATTTCCATGTTGGTTGCTATAACAGTTCCTATGATCTTACAACATATACTCTTTATTTTATTCATAGAAGAATATATATTCAGTGTTTGAGCTTAAGGAAAGTTTAAGTCAGGTAAAATAAGCCTCTCTATTATTACAATTATTACTATTGCTATTATTATTTTTATTGTTTTTATTATTATTGTCATTACTGTTGTTGTTGTTATTATTATTATTATATCCAGAATACGAATGGGGCAATTTGAAAGGCAGTAAAAACAACTATCTAGGGAAACATGTGCATGATGAGTATCACTTACAGCAATATTTATTCAGAGGGCACAAGGATCTTTACAAAGCAGAGTACTGAAATTAGGAGGAAGGTAATAATCAGGATATTGGTCACTACGAATTGGAAGTCTCTTTTTCTTCCGATGATCCCAGTACAATTCTTACTTTATTAATTGATATTTAGCAAAAATGCACTCATTAAATTATGTTTCACATACAACATGCTATTAATCTAAGTCTGAAACAGCAGTTCATTTAACATTTTATATGATTTATAAAAGAATTAAACTCAGTTGTGAAAAGTATGACTGGGAAACAATGTAGGTCATGGAATACTTAGCCTGTGTACTTACATATAAATCTAAGCACTCCAAGCCAGGAAATTTTATGCATTATCACGAATTATCCTTGCAACAAACAAAATTCTAAACTTGCAAAAACAGTCAGTTTAACAACTTGATCAATGTTCAAACATTAAAGTATACACACACAAGTCAGCTTCCAAATCACAATAAAGTCTTATTGTTGCATTAGACACTAAGTGACTGTTTAGAATCAATCTACTATATTTTATGCATTGTTAGTTTAAACAAATAAACAAACAAACAATTTACTGAAGATATAAACTTGACTATACTGAAATTCATGTAGGTAAATTAATCTGGTATGTACACACCGTGTATTAAAACATTAGCATGTTCAATAGAATAGTAGATCAGATATAAATCTGTCTAACATAAAAGCATGGTTCTGCCATATCAAACAGGCTTAATGGACTTTGTGTGAATTGGGATAGAATTTCTGTTAGTTTAAGATGGCTAATCCATGATATTGGATTTCTACATTATTCAGAGTGTAGTAATAATTATAGTATATGAGTGCTATAAAAGAATGAATATAAAATGAATAAATTAATATTTTGGTTATAAATGCCACAATTATTCATTCTAAACTTAATGCTGAGTTTGCCTTGTAAAAACCACTACAACTTCTTTAGGTAAAAATACCCTGGCAAATCCTAATCAGAAACTGTGTTGAAGTGCAGAGGAACTCAGAAGAGTAACTCCAGTGAGGGGTCCCTTTGCCAACATGGTTATAAGATAGGAGTAATACTGTAGGTCCTGCTCCAAAATATTATCTGATAATTTTCTTAAATGTTTTCTATGACTCTCCTTTATTTGCACCTACATGACTCCTCGCTGCACAACTCCGCCAAATAACAAAACCTCCAGACCAAATAGCATAGTTTCTGCCTGACCACATAGGTAACCTGTGCTTCTGATTATGCCTTTTATTTTTTTCAGCAGAATTACTACAAAAATAAATCTATATCATCCTAGTATTTATTCAGAATGAATGGACAACCTCTATCGACTCAAAATGGATCAGAGCATTCAATGACTATGAAGAGAGTATGTGTGACTGACACATAAAGCAAGATGTAGAGCTACTATGAAACGGTATTTGATGACGTGAGAGTTTTCAAAAGGTATTTATTCCACTGTTTAGTATGAATACCAGTAATCTCTGAAATTTCATGTAATATATTTTTTCTCTTCTCTTTTCTTGACCATTGACCTATAGAACTATATTGCTTTTGTCAGAGTAACAGATAAGTACAGGAAGCATCTCTATATTAGAAAGCTTAAGATATATCAGCTCTGCTGTTTCAGGAGACAATTTGTTAATATAGCTGTCAATTTGTTAATTTAACTCATCACAGAGCTGACATTGCATTGTAGATGAAAAATTGATAGCTTTATAGAATTTCATCTTGGGAAGAGCTTTTCAAAAATGTGAAAATGTAAGGCATATGATTTTAATTAGTCACAAGTTTGATCTCTTTATTTAGCAGGATAATAATTTTAACAGAATTTATACTTTATTCAATTGATTTTCAGGAAACACTCCATTACCAAAATATTGTCTCTGAAAGAATAATCTGAAAGTACAGCAAATAAGGCTTGAAAATGTTATATCACAGGCTAAAGCCAGCCATATGAGTTGCATACTACTTAAATCTATGTTAATTACAATCACAGTCATTAAGAATTTAGAATCAAAGTAGACACACATATTTGTGATATATGATTGGAGATGGACTTAACAGGGTCAATTAAAGCTAAAAGCTCTTTGATGCTGGAATCCACATGAAGAAGGGAATGTTACATACCAAATCTTGTTATGGGTGAACCATATTTATAATGTTTAGAGTTTATTACTAGTCTAATTAAAGTTTTACTTATTTATAGATATAAATTATCTAATTAATATGGAAAAGTCTCATAACTAATATAGTTCAATTGCTATGCAAAATTTTCCTAGTACCTCTCCCTTTTCTCTCAAGTGCTGCCCATTTTTCCATTGTCCCCAGTGCAAGGCTGATGGTTTCAGTCTTCCTCAGAGAGAAAGAGAAGTATTCAAACTAGTGTCTTTGCTGGGAAATGCATGATGCTCATGTTAGCACTACCTTTTTTCTCAGCTTTGGTTCTGCTTGGGGCTATTCTTATATTTTTTTTGGCACAGTCTGCTTTCTTCTCACTGATTCTCAGTTAGACTTTGATAATTACACAGCTCTAAAGGGTACTCTTAATGGGTATTTTTAGCTACCTAGGCCTGCCAGACCATTAATATTAAAGGTATTTAGAGAGTATAAGCTAAAACACGTGAAAAAAGAGCCACTTAATGACTAGACAATAGTCAAAATAAGAGGTAGCTCAAGAAAAGTATGTTCAGAAAATCTTTGAGACCTTGCAATGCCAGGTTAATAAACCTGTAGCCTTCTGCTAGTAAAGGCAAAATCATATTTATTTGGCTACAACAGCATGCTCCCCTGATGATGGCATAAGCTTAAGAGACATATTAAATTAATGAGGATGCCAGATGCCACCAATTTCTCTGTGTTTCAGTGTCCTACCTTCTAAATGGGGATGTTGGTATTGACTTACATCAAAAAGGTATTAAAGACTAAAATAACATCATCTATGATAAGAGCCCTATGAATGTATATCATAAACATCAGACCTAGGAAAGCCAATTAACTAAAAGCTATGCAGGCAAATGTCTCAGGAAGGATGATGACCTCTTACAGGGTGACCTCATCCTGCAGTCAATGCAGGGGAGGTACAGAGAAGAGCAACCATAATGATGGAGCAGCTGTCCTAGGAAGGGAGGCTGACTAAGCCAGGACTCTGCAGCATGGAGAGGAGAGGACAGAGGTTTACAGAGATTTACAAAATCAAGGATACAGTAGGCAAGCTGAAAGCAAGACTGTTCTCCAAATCCTAGAATACAAGATCTAAGATGCACTTTATAAGAACTATTAGTTTAAAATTAATAAAAGAAACTACTTCTCTACAGATTAGGTAATGAATTGCTGTATCTTGATCCAACAGGAAGCTACAGAGGCACACAGTATCTTCATGTTCAAAAAGGGACTAGAGAAATGTATTGACAAGTGCCTAAACAAATAAAAAAAATATAAGAAGAGATATACACTCTAAAATAAAAAAGATGGCACTTTCTGGGTGCTAAGGGATCACAAAAAATGCCCAGGCTTTCATGTTTTTCTTAAACAGAGGGGTTTTTTTGCAAGTGTCCAAGGCAGAATTCAGGCTAGGTAGAGCAGTGGTTATGCCTTATCTTCTTAGGTACTGTGTTGGTAGGCAAAACTGTGTCTTTCTAGCCTTTATCAGGTATCACAACAAACTCCCTTCTGAAATCCAACCATCTTCTTCACTCTATCCTCTTATCATCTGCAAGTAAGTTTCTGAGCTTCTCCAGAACCCCACCAAGCCAGCCATTCCTGTGTATATCTCATCATGAACATTCATATTGAATCTTGAGTTCTTCATGTGTGGCAACAGCCACTGAATGTGACTTAGATGCACACAACTCTAGTGAATAAGCAATAAGCTCTATCTTTTGTGTTTTATCCAGAGTGTTCAATTCTTTTCAAACAAGAAGTCAGAAATTTTAAAGCAAATGCAGCTGTGTGATTCAATAAGAAATATTTAAATGTTTTTATGACCGTTTAATGCCAGAGAAGTTACTGCAAATTGTCAGTGAAAAGAATTCATGTAAAACAGAACCTTTAAATCAAACTATCCAGACACCTATTCTTACTAAAACTGTATCTTTAAACTCCATGTATACATGTCCTCTTAAAAGCCACCACTTAAGATGATTTTCAGCCAACCCTAGCTTCTGAAAGCACATTAGCCTTGAAGGATTACATGACTATTTGAGATTTAATTTTCCTGATGTTCTTTGTCCTATCGGTTTGTCATAAGACCACCATCTTGCAAAGATAAGAAAAGCCCTCAAAAGCACACCAGACCAACTTAATTCAACTAATGATCATAATCTACTTCTAACCTTATCTGTGGAAAATCTTTCTCTTCACAAATCGTTGTTACTGCACCACTTTAGGCAAACAGTAGATCAAGATGCAGAATATATGTAGTCAGTCTTTTATTCCAAAAAATGTCTTCACAAAGGTCTCTTTATTGGGTTAATCAATTCAATTGTAAAATTCTTCCATTATGGCCAAATAAAAAAGAAAATGAGGCTAAGGACAAATGCACAGTTTGAAAGTTTTCAGGAAAAAAGATACCAGTATTACATATACCACAGAGAGGAACCACTTATTAGACAAACTGCATTTATAGTACATGATAATCAGATTTAAAGTATGTAATTAAGGGTTAATTATCTGTGGGTTTTTGGTGGTTTGTTGTATTTTTTTGTGTTTTGTGGTTTGTGATTTTTCCAAAATTTATTAGGCACTTTCTATGCGTAAAGAACTCAAATCTGGTCCATATCTGTTATATAACATGCTATAGCTTTTTATGGTTTTTCACATCCTCACACATACATTTTTTCCTACATACCTAAGGTCATAGCAAAGCATCTCATTCTATACTGCTAGAGTATCTCAAAACTAACAGTATCTGGAGAGAAGCTGTCTCTTATTGCTGTCCTGCATAGTATTTTGTATTATGTTATACTGTCCTACGGGAAGTAGGATTATGTTTTACTTTTGCTTTCTGTAGATGATAACAGAATGTTTTCTTTAAATTCACACGGTCATTTAGTGAAAAGCAGTATCAGCTCAGTGTCCACCTGCATTTCTGTGCATTTGAAAATCATACACAAATGATTATGGTCCTGTTTATGCAACTATTTTACAGTCACATTTTAAAAGACTTGTAAAGTAACATCAGAGTTTTTTCTCAATTTTTTTTCCTGTTTTATACTCTAAATAACCTCCTCCATCTGTTTCATGATAAAAGAATTGCTACTTCAAAAATGCTCAGTGCTTGCCTTCCATCAAGCCCTTTATATTACTGAAGACTTTTGTAAGCTAGGAAAAATTAGTTATCAGATTCCTTTTCTTCACAGGTACTTACATATATGAGGCTGGAACATTTTAGAAGACAGTAAATCATAATTTACCTTGTCTGACATCCCAGCTCCTCAACGCATTTCATTTTCTTTAGAAAAAAACTGGCTTGTTGGCCAGCAAGAATCCCAAGCCAGTTCTTCTGACAATGCAAATCAAACCAATTTTATCTGTCTTCTTGAAAGCTAGCTTGAAAGATAGCTCATAAATTTGTGTTGGATTAAAGCTTAAAGCTATATCAGAAGTATTCATTATTACATGTTCACATTCTGCTTTTCATTTACATAACAGACAAGTTCATGTACTTTGCCACATTTGGTAGAGCAAAAAATGAAAGGGTGATCAAATATTTGCTTATAAGAAAAATACATTGTAAAGATATTAGGTTACTGTATGTTTCTCCTATGCGTATTGTACAAGTAACGAACCCCAGCAATTTGGAGTTTACTACTTGGCTTTTAAATTATTACCTTGCAACATATGCGAAAGGTCTGTTTTTAAGGTTTCTGATCACCCTCTCTGATAATGTGATAGTATCATGTCAAGGGAGATTGATTCTTCATTTCCAATACTTTTTTTTCTCTTTTCAGCCTACAGTTTTAAATATCTGTATGCTTCCTGGGTTGTTTAATCTAACCTTTCTTTCTGCCATAGGTTTGAGGTATAACTGTAGGGATGTTAGAAATAACAAATTCCCAGCCTTTTCAAGGTTAAAAAGAACATAATTTTTTTGCATAATGGCCCAACGAGGCTACTCATATCTATCTATCTATCTATCTATCTATCTATCTATCTATCTATCTATATCTATCAGAAAATGACAAATCCCTATTCCCCATATACTTGCACACACCAATACTTTCAGTGGATTATTTATCTCAACCCTGAGGTGGATTTTTATCATTATTTGATATACCCAGTGGTAGCTGAGAAAATATGAGAATAGTCTCTGCAACTGGAAGAAGGCATTTAGCTGATATACATTCCCAGCCATTTTCTTATATTCATAAATTTACAGTCACACACAGATATATTCAGGGAAGCACGTTCAATTCCTGCAGCCTGAATAGTGACTAGAAAACACAACAATGGTCTTCAATCTGAAAATAGAGCTTTACTGCATTTTGTACTGTACTGAATGCTAGTATAGTGCAGATATCAGAGTGATTTAAACTTCAATTTTCTTTTCACCCTGCAGTTCAGAAAACTCTTTCTTTCTCCCTGTTTTCTTCCAAGGCAATGTAAGTGGTACAATACTTTTGTGGAAATGAGAGGCTAGTTGCTGACACTTTGAATATAGAAATTAATTAGCATTTCTATAGCAGTGTAAATATCAGTCCCTGGAGGCATGCAGTGGAGATGATGAACATCAAGATTAACAATACACATTACAGACACCAGACTATTATTACACCTTATTAACATGCAAACGAACAGTCTTCAAGCAATCAAAAGATACTGTGTAATAACAGACTACATCGGGCTATAAACTAGATTAGGGAAATACAGTGCTTTTTCACATAGACACACAGCGCTGTTTAACCTAGCAGGCTATCTCGCAAGGGAAATTTTCAAAGGGCATAACTGGGAAGATATAATCCATAACCATAAATATTTCTCCGTCATGTCCAGACTTCTATCAGTCTTTCATTTTTTGTGGCCATGTGACACGTTAATTAAAAATAGTAGAAGTCAGTCCGCTGAAATATGCGAAGTTATGTTGTGGGATATCTAAATTTATATCACAAATTCCAGATAATATATCCATCTTTCCTCATTTCTATAGTCTTACTGGGTGCTGGCTATGTTTCAAAGCCAGTCAAAACACTTGTTTCAAATAGGATTTTTTAAATTAACCTACTTTAGTTTATTCATAGACTGATTAAACAGATAATTAAAAGTTACAGATGCATAGCAGTACTAAATTACTGTAGCTTGAATGCATTTGTGAGAAAGATTATTTGTCTTTCAGATGCTGGCAAGGACTCGAGTGGCTATAATGATGAAGATCCACCAAGGTTCAATATTTTGCTACCTTCAACACATTTTTTTCTGAATTTCTTTTTCTTTTAATTAATTTAAGCAACAGTGGGAAACACAAGAGTACTTATAAAGCTAGTATGAGGTTAGTAGGCTTTGAGTCTGAGTCATTTCTCACCAAGCTGCACCAACGAAAAAATGTGTATATCTGTATTCACATTACAGCCTCTGCAGCTGAATAATTCTATTTAACTCCACAGGAAACTGACTTGTCTTCAAAAATTTCCTACACTCGGCAGACACTTGTTAAGAAATAATGACAGAAAATGGCCTTTATTACTGTAATTCAAAGACAAGATTCAAAGCAGAGATAAAGTAGGTGACTCCCAATTTTCAGTTTCTGTGATGTTAGCCTACGGAAAAAACCTGTAATTGGGATCCACAGGATTCTGCTTTCTGCAAAACAGCAGCAGTGAACCTTTGGCACAGACACAGATTTGGACTGACATAAAAAGTAATGTGCTTACAATACTCTTAAAAATTCACTTGGTACTAGTTGTGAAGCAAAGATTTCTCCCTGTCTCTGTTTCTGACACTATGGACTAACCTGAGTATTTATTCATTTGATTTTTGAAATCCTCAGACTGAGTGTTTGATTGCTTTATTTAGCCAAGAACCTGATTCTTTTTCTATCTATTATTCGAAAACTTGTCAAGAATAGAAAATGAAAAAATTTTTGCAGAAATGCACACCAGGAAATGATTGTATGAACCATCCAAAAGTTTGAAATATGGGTCTAGACAGCACTTTAAAATGGTAACCAGAGAAACTGACTCAGCAATTTCCTTATGACTTGAGTTGTTTTACATGCCTGTGAACCAAATTACAATTTTAGGTTCAAAAATAATATAATAAATCAAGAAAGAGTTAATTAAAAAAAGACGTCTGTCAAAATACGCATTTGTTTCGCAGTTTCAAAAATATGATTCAGAAAACAAGAAATCTCTTGTGGAATTTAATGGTATGGAAAGTTTCACATTTCACAAACAAACTTTGGTCTACAGGAGGACACAACAAAGTCTTGAAAAAAACTAATCTGTAGTAGATTAATTACAAAGGGTTTATATAGCCCAGTAGATATGATTTTGCCAACACTAGCCAAAGGCCATAGGTTCTGTATCGATCTGTCAGTGCTGAGTCCTTGGGCTTCATTGGCATTGCCTAAGACTGATCTGGTTTCAGCTGGTTTTGAAACTGCTAACAACTGCCAAGAGGAACGATGTGTGTAGGTTGTCCTCTTCTAGTTTAAGCCCCACGATCCTTGATGTGGCAGAGGCTTGACAGGGCCAGGAAGTCAGTGGGTGACAAATGTCAGCCCTTGAGGGGATCTGGGGCTGGGGAGGTGACTGTGCCACTGTTTAGCTTTAGCTGGGAGTCCCTGAGAGAGAAGCTGGGGCTATGAGAAAGAAAAGAAAAGAAAAGAAAAGAAAAGAAAAGAAAAGAAAAGAAAAGAAAAGAAAAGAAAAGAAAAGAAAAGAAAAGAAAAGAAAAGAAAAGAAAAGAGACAAAACCAACCAAACAAAACACTTCCACGTGTACAAAAACAGACCAACACAGATCCAAGACACAAAGGAAAAAAATTTCTTGATGAACATAATATACTTCTCAAAGATACTGAGGATACTGGTAACTTGTCACAGTAATGCCCCTCATTCTTGAAAGAGAGAGAAATTGTCAGTTGAAAGATGTGAAAGGGTGAGCATCCCACCAGAGAAAATGAGATACTAGGAAGTTTTTGTATAACTATTTTAACTGTGTTAATATTGAGGCTTTCCTGTGGTCATTAATTTAGACTAGTGTTGAACACTTGCTTCCACATATATGGTGTGACAATAGGGAAATTCTGAGTAACATTGACATTGAGATATGACTGAAGGCAAATATGTAAATTAAATATTAAATACATTTCTCTAATGTCAAAAAGGCACAGGATCCAGGTATAAAGATTCTCTAACTTAAACCTAGACCTAAAGGCCAAAATAATTAAAAGCTGCCCATCATTTTGAATGCTATATTTCTTCTATGTCCATTTTGATTTAAAAGGTCAATTTTAAAAAAGTGGAAGTTGATGTTTTACAAGGCACTATAAGTTTGGCAATACCTCTGAGTTCTTGGTACAGTTTTCAATGAACAGTAAATATTTTTTGCAGGTTAATGATCCACCTCTTTCCATTCATTTGCATTTAAAGATCCATTTTGTGTGTCTTGTCTGCCAGCTTCTTTCCAGTCTGTAAGCCAGGTTCTATACTTTCTTTTTGCAGCACAGCTCAGAAAGCTTTTGATCTTCTGTGTGGAAGTGATATGATACATAATATTAATTGATGTGTTGATTTTCTCCCTTTTTACCTCATGATGGGATCTTAACTTTTGATTCTTAATAAATAAAAGATTATTTCATTTCTTTGACTGTGATCAAGGTCATAAGAGTAATTAATTTTAAAAAGAAAGAAACACAAATGTATTTACAAATGACTGAGCTGTAAGGCAACAAAAATGCCGGGTAAATTCCTTACTTTTCTTGTTTGTTTTCCCTCTTTCTCACACATCTAGCACTTGTTTGTAATATACCCTGGCTCTAGTAGGATATTAGCAATCTTCATGTGAAGGAACCTGCTTAATACCTAAGCAATATAACCGAATTTGATAAGAAATTGTTAAAAGCCAAGGTGTCATCAGTTGTTGGTTTTTTTTGTGAAACCCAGAGGAGCCTTTATTAACATTGCACTTTTTACCATTCTTTCCTGATTTACCAAAGAATTTTGCAACTCCACAAAATATTTTTACTTAACATAGAATGAAGAGGTCAGCTTAACTTCACTAGCTGAAGCTCAGAGAACGATGCAGTGTGCCTGTGGCATTCTTATTCACTCACATGAAGAATGCTATCTTACAAATAGTATACTTTAAATTACATTTTACCTGCTGTGAAGACCTATGTACTTCTGCAGTGAAATATGCTTTCATTTGGAAGTTGACAGTTCCTCAAAAGTGAAAGTACTAGGCATTGTTCCAAAAGAAATCAATACACAATATTTTGTTAGAAGACATTAGGAGGGAAAAACAAGTAGGATTGGAAAGCATATCTTTATGAAGATGTCAGAGATAAGGCAATTCCAGGTTGTTTTATTTATGCTATTATTTATTATCATGCTTAATGTAAAAAAAAAAAAATTACATACTTCCATAAAAGTAGAACACTTATCTGTCCTGATGTCTTAATACTTCAAAGGTAACACATAAAATAAATGAATTCTTAACTTCCTCCTTAAAATTCCACTGCATACATTTTGGAAAACTGAAGTGTGAATGTTATTAATTTCAAGTCTCTTAATTGTGGCTTTTACTGTGTTTCAGATATGATTTCTCCAAGAAATCTGCATTAAGGAGCTTGGATCCTAGATCGAATGTTATCAATGTTAACCTTTACTCTGTCATTTCAGTCAAATTTTGTCTTTTAAGTCATGTTGATCGATTGATTCACAAAATCTGGTCACAGACTGTTAAAAGAAGAGTGTCAGAAAGGCAACAGCTCAATTGTGACAAATACATTTATTTCAACATCTTTTCTGTAACGCAGAATTCTGAGTATAAATGTTATCACAGACACACAGACAAAAAGAAAAGGATGCAAAAAAAAAAAAAAAGTCATACATACCACAATAAATCAAGACCAAGCATATTTAGAGTAATATCTTGTCTCAAGGGGATTAGCAAGTTATTCATGATTTGCACTTGTGGTTCATCCCACCATCTGCTATTCAAGTCTTTCCTATTAACTGTGGCCACCAGTTGTTCAAACCTCAGCATCTTTTAAATGTTCCAGTGACGTCAAAAAAAAAAACAACAAACCACCACATAACTGGGATTAAAATGTAGCAGCAATTTCCAGTCTTGTATTTTGTATTTAATAGATCTATCATCAATTAAATAAGGGCATATGTTAGATGAGTTCTATGACCAAATACATTCCTCTGATCTGAATCCGTCCATCTACATTGCTAAAAGGCCATGAAATAGCTTCTTTGATATTTTATTATCACTGAGCTGTAAAATTTAATAGCAGAGCCAACAGTAGCTGAAAGCTTTCTCTTCAGGGAAAAGGACAATATGCAAGATTTAAAGAACAAGTGACAGAATATTCAAAAGTAGAAAATGGATGCTCTGAAAGAAACTTTGTCAGTAAAAACCATTAGTGAAACATGCCAAAATCAAAAGGCTTCCTTTTCAACAAAGTACTCTTTTGACAGTTTTCAAATTCCAAGTGCTCATTTCTTCTTGTGAAAGACACTATGCTTAATGCAAATGTGTTCTGTGCTCTCTACTTTAACTGAGCAATACAATCAAGAAGAGCATTGCAATTCAGATTCATTCACTGCATCACCCATCACTTGTGTAGAGTAAGTGCTGAGGATGTCAGGATTTTCACCAAAAAATCTTCTTGTTGTTCAAGGAAAATGAGTATTTAGAGAAGCAATAAAACTAACTTCAAGAAGCAGGACATAATAGATGTGCAATAACTTGTGATACTTGACTGGATAGTTTTGATGTTTGCAGGCAAGAAGGTGCAGAAAAGAGAGGCAGTGACCTAGCAAGAGATGTTTACTTGAATATCAACTTACCAATAACTCTTAGGTCTAAGGTGTTGCTCTTCACTGCTAAAAAGTACCACTGTCTCTCCAACCCTGACATTAGCACGAGTTCTTGTTTGGATCATAGTGCAGACCATGCAAAAGCACAAAACAAACTCTGACATCTTCAAAACCAGATCACATCAGGATGGATTACATTAAAAATATGAGCTAAAGAAATTATCTGGCATTTTTTTCTGTAAGCTGTTTGGAAAAGCTCTGTTGCTGGGAATGCAAATATCTTTTGTGTCCAGACTATCAACATTCACTGATTTAAAAGTACATTTAGAAAATGCCTGATTTCCTTTGCCCCAGAGGAAATCTATTCTTTGATTCCAAAGTGCAACTTATAGTTTTAAGAAAAAAGAATAAACCACTAACAGTTTAGAAGGCTAAGATGGGAATATTTTTTCTTATCAATAAATAACCACAAGTATAATCAATTCATTTCATAGAGTAATCTAGAGTACAGTTTTCAACAGGTCTGTAGATCACTGTTAATGTCTCATATTGTTGTTGTTTAACAATGCTGCTGGAAGGCTGAAGTAGACTCAAGACCGAGCTGTGAATTTCTCAGCTGGTACATGTTGGAGTCTTCATGAACTAAAATGGA
>NW_010162623.1:280-10181 GCF_000695765.1 Mesitornis unicolor | reverse complement strand
AGGCTTTACTGAAGTCAAGGTAGACCACATGGCACAGTAGAGACCACTCTCTTCTTCCATTCCCAGGTTTTACAGCACTAGACCTGCCGCTGCCATTCTCTCCATTCAGCCAGACACACGCTGAACAAAGTTGATGCTCTGCTCTTACACAGGCGCCTGCACCTCGTCAGCAACAACCTGAGGATACAAGCTAGCAAAGGAAAAACAATTTATTGCCACCTTCAGCCTTGGCACTGCAAAAATAAAAGCAAACAACTGGCACACAGGAAAAGGCTGAGCACCCGTCAGATCATTGCAGTTTTCGGACAAGGCTCTGCTGCCACTGCATTAGGCTTCTGACCCAGACGGGAGGAGCAGCTCTGCTAGCCACGACATTCCCAAGGCTTGAAGGACTTCAGGCTCCATCCTGTCCAGTTATTTATTTCAGCGAGAATCACACTGCTAAAGCCTTCCTACTAAGCACAGCACAAATTCAAGATTAATTATTTAGACTAAGATTCTTCTCACGGACAAGTGTCACACTAAGTGAATGAAAGATCCTTCTTCAAAATAGGTCACTTAGAAGGATAAAACGCCGTAATGGAAATCAGGTTTATATAAACAGCGTGTGGATAAATAGTTCAAGTAGATCAGCAGGCCTAGACGTGCAAAAAAGGAAAGCAGGATTTATGGCCTACTCTTTTTACCACTAACAAATAATCTTCCCCTGATGTGACATTACCCTGCATAGTAGGGGATTCTCTCTGGTTCACACAGTGTTAACATCAGCATCCCAGAAAGATATTTGGTTCATCTTTAACCTCCACAACTAAACATACCCTACTATGACTCTAGTTTTAAATACGAAGTGCTAATCATGGTCTGCCTAGGGCATAAAGTAATAACGAACCTCTAAGAAAACAGCTGGGATATCTGCCTCCCGTTCCCCTGTCGCTGTTCACACCTCAGGCTACTTCTGCTCTGCTACAGCAGCACTTTTTCAACAAGGATAACGCTTTTCTGGGGCCTATTGTTAGAGATGAAACAGCAACCTGCTCTTCAAGTACTGCATTTTAACAATCATTGGTCTCACAGATCTCATACTTAACTCTTTTCATTCAGCTGGAGGGGAAGTCATTTTCTCCATCATTTTCTAGCCCATCAAAACTCACACGTGGCAGATGGGGACAGGACGGTGGGGAAAGGGGGAATAGTAATTCAGAGTCACTCTGGTTTTCAGCAGCTTGACTGTCTTGAAGAAAGCAAGATCTTGATCTTCAGGGAAATTCCTGACAGTCGTCTTCAGATTCTCCACAATCCCCTCAACTATATTCTTTCAAATTCTCATTACGAGCAGGCTTGTCCAGACAAAAGTCAGTCATGTAGGAAAACTAGTTCATATGAAAGGAGATATTTCTGTGTACTTAGCTTGACAGAAGGGAATTATCTTTAAAAACATTTTAACCATTTACAGTCAAGGGCAAGAGGAGAACATGATGTCTAATGTCATGAAAATCTGATCCAGTCGCAGGTTTGCCTTTCAAGAGCAAACACAGGCTGAAGGAATGTAGCGTTCTGAAAAAAATGCATATGAGGGGCTATAAGATATGGCAGCAAAACTGGAATATTCATGTCTATGCCTAAGAGGTATCCAAAAGCTCAAAACCTGATTAAACCACCAAAAATATGCTGTGCTGGAAATGAGACTGTCCAAATTAGATTCTTATCAAAAATTAATCATACCAGGCCTATTCATCATTCTCCCAGACAACATGAAGGCTGCAGTGTGAGAGCAATCAAGGCCCTGGTTTGAATCCCAAGCTAGCTACTTTTCAGAAATTGGCATTTCCTATTAGAAATAAGCAAGTTCTTAACAGACAGATTCCAGTAGGTTCTTTTCCATTAGTGAAGGGGTGATTACTATAGCACCTGAAAGATTTCCTTATCTGTAACTCATCTCTTGTTATGGTGACACATTAGTACAGAATGTTTTAGAACGTAGGAAACGGATGAACATTGAACCACCTTCTCATGTGTAACCCATACCTACACCGACACAGAATTAGTGACTTTTGGCAATTAATTATGCCCTGAATATTAGTAACAGTGAAGGTACAGCAACATGAGTTCCAGCACGATGCATCTAGAGCTACGTACTTAGCAGCTGCAGCACATGACAATACAGCTCTACTTCCAGAAGTGAAGTGTTCTGAACCATCTATGGTTCACAGTGGATTCAGATTTCTTTTGTTTTCTATTTTTTCTCGTTTTGGAGGGGTTACATTATGAACTTGTGTTAAGTAGAACATAAACTCTCACAACATCAAATACAATGTTTGATAACATGAACTCTGCTTTTCTCAAACACAGATGGAAGAACATATGCAAAGGAAACTCCTAGGAGTGTGTTACCGGGCATCTGTTATTCTTGGAACAAAAACCGAATCCTTTTCACTTCAGTAACCGTTCAACCAGAGAAAAGTATTTATTTGCAGTGCCACCTGCTGACAGCGTGCACGTCTGTGCATCACCCTGATGTAATCAGGGTACATCACTACGCACTGCTCGGTTACTCAGCGCCTTATAACAGAGGCAGGCACGATTCCCAAAAGAGTCAGCACTAGAACCCCGAAAAATCATTTTGGAAGTTAACTTCCAGGTTATTTGCACTTATCTGCCTCCTTTGACAAATGGTCTTACATCTAAAGAAATAAGGCTGAAGTACTGCTGGGGTTTTATTCATTTTTAGTGTTACTAGCAGTGCCACGGCAGTGACTCAGCACACTTGTAGAGTATACACTGAAAGAAGTTCATGGATTAAATTGTATTGTGAATATGGTAATTATTTCAAAAGTTACACACAGTATAAGTCTATTACCTTTTCTCTCACTTTTCCAAGCAGAGGGTACAGTAGAATACAAGAATGCACTGTGCAGGTCAGAGAGGGTTAAAACAAACAATTTTTTTTTAAATATTTGTCATAACAGAACCAAACACCAACACACAGCTGAAAAAGGATGACATTTTATTACATTCTGACATTTAATCAAAAAAACAGCGAGGAATATGTAAATATATTTAACAACGCACACTGCAAAATGCTGTTTGGAAGGATTTGGATAGAACAGCCAGGATGGTCTAAAGCCTTCAGTGATAGCGAAGCTCGTGAAGTACCACACTGTACCGGAACCTCCTCAGCCCTTTTAGACTCAGAATATGCAGGGAATAAGCAGCGAAAGGGCTTATGGCTCCACTGTGTCTCATGTTCAGCCATCTCTTACGTAGAGAAGTATAATTGGTTTTAGATTTAATCTAGAAGGCAACAAACAAAAGCAGTTCATCCAGACTACGTCTGATCTCAGGCAAATTGAAGATTATGTCATCCCAAGTGTGATTTTAAAGAATCTGGTAGGTACAAAAAACTGAAGAATAACATGGCAACAATATCCAATAAGTTATATTATTCTGAGAGTAAAAGTAAATTACCTCATCCACAAAGAGGGGAAATTCTTCTGGCAGAATCCAGGACCGAGGGTAGAAGTTATACTCCAGAGGAAATAGATCTTGCATTGTTCGCACTGCCCGACTCAGTGTAATTTTACGCACCATCTCTGTCATGCCTGGGAAAATAACAGTGTCTAAAAGCGATGAAGAATCCACACTGAAGTCTTATCCTAGAGGTAAATGACTAAAAAGCTATTTTTATGGAAATGTTTCTAAGTCTTCCTGAGGACCAACCCTTTCGGATTCTTTGAATATCTCACAAGTAGCTAAAAGCAGCATCAAGACCACTCCTTCAAGAGAAAAAAATAAAGTAAAACCCAGCATCAGGTTAGCACAACATTCCTGGAAATCAGGTCTGGTAGAAGCCAGAATAAGGAGAGGGTAACACTCATCACAGATTTAAACCACCAGAAAACTATGCCATCCAATACTTGAATGTGAACTTCCCACAGACAGCAGAAAGTCAGGGTAAATAAAGCATACGGTTCAGTATCTGAGGGTTCTTATTCTCACTGCATACTAATAGCAGCAATAAATCTAAAGTAAAGGGCTTAGATAAGTCAATACCTAAGCTCTTAGCTTGTATTTAGAGAGATCTCAACAGAGACTAAATGAGGAAATAAAAGAGCTTAAAAAAGTAGAATAGTGATTATAAGATGAGGGCTGACATGAACTCTTCAATATTAAAAAATTCACTTGAAGAACTCTGCTTCCAGCTTCTCCCTGAGATACGCCAGAGTACGAAAACAAAACCAGATTCTTTACATTTTGAATCAAAACCAACTCAAAAGATACAGCACTGTTATCAATGCTAGGTGACAGAACTGCATGCTTCACTTAAATTATAGCCTAACGCTCTTATTTTTCCCAAATTCATACATATGAAGTATTCTTTTCATTAAAAACACTTTCTCTCCAAACCAAAACCAGTTGGACTTGATGATTTCAAAAGTCTTTTCATCTAAATGAGTCTATGAAAAACAGTGATATGCTAAAAATACTATCAGCTGATTAGATAATTCACATTAAAAACCAACAGTAAAACACGAAAACAGTTAAAATAATCATGGTTTTAAAGCATTTGCTTAAACTGGAAACAGAAGAGAGGTACCTGGAAACTTGTTGACTTGACCTGAGAATATATCATTATCGTGAAAGGATACCCCGTGCCAGTAGATATCGCACGGCAGGCGTCTGCCAAAAGGAAACTGGAAAAGAGATAGGAGACAGATTTTTAAGCAATCTGGCGATATCGATTCATTCCTCACATTTTTAAGTGCTCATATAAAGCACAAACCACTCAAGAAGAGTCCTCTGTCAAAAGAAAACATGCTCCATATTTTTATTGCAAAATCAAGAATATTTTGATCAGTTCGAGACTTTAAAATGTATTCACAAACCGTGAGAGGTTTCTAGAAACTAAAAACAAATGACTGAAAGGGATGATCTGTGCTGACAAACTCCAAGCTTGTTATCAACCACAATCAAGGGATGACTCATTTGTAATTTAAAATACTATTACAGGGAATAAACTTTCATTAAGGAGCACTTAATTCCAGCACACAAGGGTACAACAACAGCAAACACAACAGCTGGGAAGTAAATAAACTCTGACAAAAGGTTCTGGTTTGGTTTTGGTTTGGTTTTTTCCTGCCCAGTTTAGGGAGTGATGAGCAACCACCGCGGGGAAAAAAGCACTAGAGGTCATGGAGGACTGGCATTTCAACCATTAAGGCAATTATTTCACTAATATCAAGTATTCCAACAACTTAGGAGCTTCTTTTCCCATTCACACAAGATTTTACTGAAAACTATATTCATAGAATCCCAGAACGTCAGGGAGTGGAAGGGACCTCCAAAGCTCATCCAGTCCAATCCCCCTGCCGGAGCAGGAACACCCAGATGAGGTTGCACAGGAAGGCGTCCAGGCGGGTTTTGAATGTCTGCAGAGAAGGAGACTCCACAACCTCTCTCAAACAATATTGATTGTTTCGATAATAGACAACAAAGTGTTGTTTAAAAAAATCAAACCTTTGTTATCCATGGATGAAGACGATGAAGTTTTGTACCAAAAGGCACTCTTATTTTCCAGACTTGTTCTCTTAGACACAGTCTCTTTATCAATCAAAAAAACCCATTTTCTCTGCAGCTCCATGTAGCCATCATTAATTAAATACCACCTGGAATATAGTCACAGGTACCTCCTCTATTATTAGGTTAGGTATTTTTCAAATACATATGCTTTATTCCTGACAACAGCATTTTCAGGACACACTTGTGTGAAGTATCCAGCGCTCTCATCACCCAATGTCCTCAGTACCACTGACTTACTGAAAGAAGCACAGTATTTTGCAGAAACTACTTGCTCTACACAGAATCACAGAATCGCTCGGTTGGAAAAGCCCTCTGAGATCATCATGTCCAACCGCTCCTGTCTACCCCGTAAACCATATCCCTAAGTATCTCGTCCACCCGCTCTTTAAACACATCCAGGGATGGTGACTCCACCACCTCCCTGGGCAGCCTGTTCCAGCCTCTGACAACAAGTGTAGTTTGGACTTCGCTCCAAGTGTATTTTTTCTTGCTTTAAAAACACTTCCTTAAGCACTGGATTTTATTTTTTAGTTTTGCAATGCAACAACAACAAAAAGACTCTCATAAAGCTTTTGAGTGAGTTACTTTATTCGCTACTTTAATTAAAATTTCAGTTTCCTCCGTAAATAGCCTTGAAAAATTAATTTAAAATGCTAATTGAGCAAGGCATCTTCTCTCCATTTTCTTACTCCTAGGGATGAGATACCCGATTTAACAGAGCCAGTGGATTCTTCACTCATTTCATTATTATTCAGCCTGCAAAATCTGGTTCTGTACAAGTGAAAATTAATTCTGGGAGGCTCTGAAAGACAATCAGTGGCCTTAACCTCCCTTCGTAGGTATATCCAGAATACAGATGCAGTAATAGGTCTCAGAGCATCCTTCCCACTAAAACCTGCTCAAATTTATTTATTAAATGCAATTGAAATGAAAGGAATGACATTTGCATTTATATAACTCCTTTCATCTCCAGAGGATAACCAAGCACTTTCCAAACACTGCCCAGAAATCATCTCACAACAGATGAAGAGGGAGCAGCTCCGTGCTGGACTGGAAGCCCTGCACCACCACATCAGCAATTCAGACAGCACAGCAACCACCCAACTCCTGACAAATCAAGATTATTTGGATTTATCCAACAACGGGATCCAACTCGCCTCCTGAACAGACTGGGCAGGATTCTTTATCATCTGTGCTATACTTTTACATAAGAACACTGCTTAGAAAGGAACAACCAAGTTGGATTATTTGGCTCCCTCTGGCAGTGCCAAGCAGAGAGAAATTCATCTTTCTGTGGTAGAAGGAGAAAGAGAAAGAATGACAGGTCATTTCTACCTTTTGATCAGAAGCCAATAATTTGTCTCATGGGTCATATCAGTCTGTTCCATCACATTTAATGACAAGTTAAATGACTCTTGTCTTCCAGTCAGCTTTCTGCAGCGTAAAATTTCCAACTATTCCTATACCTCCACGCAGCTACTGAACAGCAAGACGAATGAAACGCTTATTGCTGGGATATTTGATGCCCGGGACATCTGCTTCTTCCATTTTCCTGGTAATTGAAAGCTAGCCGAAGAAATAATTTATTAAGTGATGAATAAACTCAGGATGCAAGCTCAATTTGTGCCCATTATTTCATGTGGCATATCATGTTCATCTAAAGGATCTGACACACTAAATCAGACGGTCCAGTCTAGTGATGGGACTAATTGCTTCACACATTAAAATTCTGCGACGCTTTTTAAAAGGGCCACCCCTGTGCATCACCCCTGACAGGGCTAGCGTGCTTGATAATTTAATTTACTCAGAATTCGCAGAGGTGAAAAAAAGAAGCTTTTTCTGCCTTTTGCTTCCAGTAACAGCATCTCAATAGTCAAATTGCTCTCCCTCAAATGCTTTCACCTCTTCCTCATGCATCAGTGCCATAGAATAAACTACGCACCAGTACTAGCCATGTTTAGAGTATTATTCCTTTTCAGTTTGTTTTATGGTGGCATTTACCACATGTTAATTTACTAAAATGAACTACTACCACGTGGACAACTCTGTAACCACACAGCACATCACATCTTCTGCAGGTTATCAGAGAGCATATTGCAAGAATAGGTTATTACTGAAACAAATCTCTCCCGGCCAGCCACGGTAACTACAGCAAGATTTCAGAACACACAACTTAAAACCAAACCAAAAGCCTATATGACACTGTAACAACATGCTATCTTTCTAAACTTTCAAGAGCTTTCAAAATTCTATGCAATTTAAATAAAAGAGTTTTCCTTGGATTTCTCTTTTTAATGTTATTTTCCTCTTCAAATCTAGACAAGATCTTGCATACTGATTCCCTGTGGCTAGGGACGTTTGCTATCTTGAAGTCCACAATTTGTCTTGCTCCCATCCCAAAAGACTTTCACCTTCATATCTTCCACAACATGAACCCTAGGTAGGAATCATAGCTAATACTGGCTCCCTTTCATTACTCTTTCCACCTTCGGGGCAGGATGGGTGGGTGGGAGGGAAATAAAGAAAGAAAGAATAAAAATTTAAAAAAATTTTACACATATGAGAAAACACTTTCCTGACAAAAGGTAACATCACATTCATACTTATTAACCTATTTATAAATTGAGAAACATACAGAAATTCCCTGTGACTTGCTCACAGGGAATGAATTCTCGGTCACCTAAGTGGTACAGTCACGCATCACAAAGTTCCGTATTAGGTCTCTTCTGTATTAAGAGTACCAAGTGGCCAGAAGGGGAAGCAAGAGACTAAATGAAAAATATTGACTGACCTAATGGACAGAGGAGAAAGGATATTGAGGGGGACAGTAAATAAGGAAAGATGAAGTAAAGCCAAAAGCAACTGCCGTTGGGGGATGCAGAGCAGGAAGAAGAACACTGATTAATACAGGGCAAACACTCAAGAGAGGAACAAGAGCACGTGAAACAAGTCACTTTGTAGGACAGAAGACCAAGACAGATGTGCCAAGCATCACAGAGCGGCTGAGGGAACTGGGCTTGTTTAGCCTGGAGAAGAGAAGGCTGAGGGGAGACCTCATCACCACCTACAACTGCCTCAAGGGAGCTTGTAGAGAGGTGGGTGCTGGTCTCTTCTCCCAGGTGATGGGGGATACAGAACAAGGGGAAACGGCACCAAGCTGTGCCAAGGGAGGTTCAGGTTAGAGATAAGGAGGAAGTTCTTTACTGAGAGGGTCGTCAGAAGCTGGAACAGGCTGCCCAGGGAGGTGGTGGAGTCACCATCCCTGGATGTATTTAAAGAGCGGGTAGACGAGGTACTTAGGGATATGGTTTAGGGGGTAGACAGGAGCGGTTGGACACGATGATCTCAGAGGGCTTTTCCAACCGAGCGATTCTGTGATTCTGTGAAGCAGTAAAATCTCAGGAAACCGAAAAGATGAAATGAAGCAGTCAGTACAGCTCATTGCCAGCATGACCTGAATTCAGCAACTCAGAAACACTCGCTGCAGTGGCACCAGGCACTCTGCACATAAAACTTCGCTGTAAGAACAAAGAAATTAAGTGTGAAGTCCCTCTTGCTCTGTACATCACCAAGTAAAACACGGAGCAAGGCTGCTGACAGCCACTCCACAGGTGCACTGAGGGCTAAAGGAAGTAAGTGCAAGAGGTTTTAACTTCACACTTGTGGTGTTTCATTACTATTTTGTTGTTAAAGCAGGAGCTGAGAACTGGAGCTTTTGTGCAAAGAGATTTTGAGATTCAATGAAGCCATTTATAAAGTTATTACGGAAAGGAAATCTTTATAATTTGAGAACAATTTAGCTTGTACAATGAGAGATATATTAGAAATCTCTTCAGGATTTAAATAAGGAGCTCCAAAGTATCAGTTTTGTTCAGTTCCCACACTGTCATGTCTCCAGTTGGGCACAGACAGGCAGACACTGAACTCCTCACGCAGCACAGAGAATACACATGACTCAAGCTGTAGGAAAAGAGCCAAATCTTCTCTACATACAATAATTTAAAAGACTAAAGCCTGTTACGTATGCTTTCTTAGGTGGTTTAATAGTATTTCATTCAAACACAATGCTCTTTGACACGCCTTCAAGATAATCCACGATGCACAGGCTTTGCCAGCAGATCAAACAGCTGATCTCTCAGGTCACACTTTTTACCCACTGCCATGAGCTTTACAGCACACACCCACACTGCGAGGGAAGGGGAAAAGGAAAAAAACAGAAATCGACCCAACACCCCAAACATTTCTACCTAGGGGTAGGCTTCCTTCTTGCCATTTCCAGAGATCGGTTTAAGCTTTGAAGTATAATATCCGATTACCCCTATTT
>NW_010162623.1:0-218 GCF_000695765.1 Mesitornis unicolor | reverse complement strand
AATTAGAACCGGGTATGACCCCAGCCGGGATGAGCCCCCGGCTGCAGGATCCTGCTTTGGCCCTAGTTCAGGGAGGCAGTGGGAGGAAGAGGAGGGGGAGGAAGGAGAAACACTTTACCAGAAGCAGACCCCAAGGCAACGGGGGGCAGACCCAGCACCGGTGGCAGATCTCGGGGGAAGCGGACGGAAGGACCGAACTTGGGGACCACCGCTAAGCC
>NW_010162622.1:0-15963 GCF_000695765.1 Mesitornis unicolor | reverse complement strand
ACACCCTGGAAGGAAGGGATGCCATCCAGAAAGATCTAGACAAGCTGGAGAGGTGGGCCCATGCCAACCTCATGAAGTTCAACAAGGCCACAGATACAGGCTGGGCAGAAAATGGATTGAGAGCAGTCCCAAGGAGAACAACCTGGGGGTGTCAGTCGATGAAAAATTCAACATGAGCCAGCAACGTGCGCTTGCAGCCCAGAAGGCCAACCACATCCTGGGCTACAATAAAAGAGGTGTGGCCAGCAGGTCAAGGGAGGTGATTCTGCCCCTCTACTCTGCTTTGGTGAGACCCCATCTGCAGTACTGCATCCAGTTCTGAGGCCTGCAATAGAACATAAGAAGGATATGGAGCTGTTGGAGCGGGTCCAGAGGAGGGGCATGAAGATGATCAGAGGGCTGGAGCACCTCCCCTACAAGGACCAACTGAGAGAGTTGAGGCTGTTCAGCCTGGAGAAGAGAAGGCTGCGGGGGGACCTTACTGCAGCCTCCCAGTTCCTGAAGGGGGCCTACAGGAAAGCTGGGGAGGGACTTTTTACAAGTCAAGGTAGAGACAGAATGAGGGGCAATGGTTTTAAACTGGAAGAGGGTATATTTAGACTAGATATTAGGAGGAAATTCTTTACTGTGAGGGTGGTGAGACACTGGAACAGCTTGCCCAGGGAAGTTGTGGATGTCTCCCCCCTGGAAGTGTTCAAAGCCAGGTTGGACAGGGCTTTGTGCAGCCTGGTCTAGTGGGAGGTGTCCCTGCCCATGGCAGGGGGGCTGGGCTAGATGATCTTTAAGGTCCCTTACAACCTAAACCATTCTATGAATTTCAAAGTGGTATCCTGATGATTTTTGCTTACAGGGGAATAAATGAACACTCTCAATACTTTGATCTATATAATGCAGTTGAAATGACACATTTTAGCAGTAGTACTTTTTAAAAAACCTATCTAAATGTAGATATAGTTCAGTTAATACTTCCTATGTTGTCCTTCCATTTAGCACAAACTTGCAGGTATAGGGATCTATTACGAGTAACCAATTACTCAAACGCAATTAACATCTTTGCAAAACTTTTCAGCGTATGCCTAATTTTGTTTGCTCTTGCTATCCAGTGATGTCTGTGCCTGTAGATTTTATATTCACATATTATACATGTGTTTGTTATAGGCAATCAGAAAGTCACAATATTAGTATCTAATACAGTAAGACTTAAACACAGATCTTAATATATTTCTCAGGTAACCAGCACATACCAAGTAGTACATGGTAACCACTGCTGAGTCCGTTTCTCAGTATTGGCTAGAATTACTTGATTACAGCTGATTGAACCTCGGGGACTTTCTTTTGGACTACATCATGACTCCTTTCAATGTGCTCTGACTTGAAAGAAATTCTTTAAGCAGAGAAAAAAAATTCTGTAAAAGCTTAGCAGGGATCATGCAGGTTGGAGGACTATACCACAGTCTAAGAAGATCTCTACATCGAAAAGAAAAAAGAAAATCCCTATTTATTTTCATTTTTTATGCAGTATGTCAAGTTCTCACACCAGTAACCATAGAGAAAACTCAGTACTAAGAGCTGTAACAGAGAAAAACTTAGCCACTACAAAGACTACCTTATAGTTCATGCTTAAATTGTGTGCACAAAGCTTTTTGCTCTTAACTTTGAGCTGTCGCAGATTGCCATGGAAACTGAGTTCAGGAACTGGGAATGTTTTTTAGTGAAGGATCATAAATAAAGCTAACTTTAACTACCTACGACAGTTTCTTTTGGCTTGGTTACTAGTTCTACACTGTGTCTAAAATTCAGTGAAATTTCTCAACACTGAAATCATTCTCTCTACAGCTGAAGCCTTTAGTGCTCTATACTCCATTTTTAATCTTGTCCTTTCTCTTGGAGCGCCAGTGAAAGCAGCTCATCAGAAAACTAAAGTACAATTTACACAGAATATGAACTGGACTATTAAAGCTTCCTGAAAATATACTTCCAATATAAAACAAATGTTTATGATAATTTAATTTAATATCATAAAGGAATTCAGTCTCTGTGCTCAATTCAGTCACTCTTTGATAACTGAAGTGGAGATTTTATGCACTTAAAATCACAAAAACAGTACAGTCCTAAGAAATTGATTTTTTTAGCCAAGAGAGCTGCAGTTCATGTCTAAGTGTCATTTTCTAATGTGCAGGCCAACTTTAGGCACTGGTGACGCAACCATGCACATACATGTAAGATGGGTAGTTTCTTGAAATTACTGGGACTGTTCAGGAAACAGAAAGCGTTATGAGATTTAATAAAAGCTGTTCTTATCCGAAGGACCTAAATGTGGAAATGGATGTTTCTTGCATTTTCTGATTCTTGTGTTGAGCCTGATAGAATGAAATGCTTGGAAATTTCCTCTTTGGAGCTGTTATATTTTCCTATGCTTTTATTTTTAAAGCACAGAAATCCAAACACAGGATTATGTCGTCAACTTCACTCTCTTATCAAGAGTTTCTCAATAACAGTTCATTTCAATGAGACATGCTGCCACATCAACCTTTTTTAAAATGAGTTTTGTATTAGATTTTCCTTATCAATTGAGGTGATAGCACCCAAATTTCAAGTCTGAAGATGTGCATATGGTTGCTAAATCTCAAGTTAAGAAAGTAGTTCTTAATTCTGAGGAATCCCAAAACTTCAATTTTATACTGTACAGAAAATAGCTTTATTAAACACTAGCTGCTGCTGGGGTTATTTTCAACTGCAAGTTGAATTAATTCCTAATAAAAGTAATTTTATGTGAATGTGCAGAAAACTGTGAATTATTAAGTGAAAAGTAACAATCACCTTTCCACCAGAAGATGAATGTTAAGAAACAGCAGTCAACAGCCCAATAGCAAGTCCATTATAAACCTTGGAATAGAAACATGCTTTATTTTAGAAAGCTAAAACAACTGTAAGTGAATTTTAACAGCTGAGTAAAAGTGCATGCTAAACTATAGTTAAAAAAGTTAAATTAGTAATGTCATCAATTCTACTGCACAAAAAAGACAGTCATAAGACTCATTATCAAACTCTTCATTACGACTACACACACTTCTATGATTAATATTGTGTCAGCATTTCCATTATAAACACTTCAGGAGTTTATGATTCAATCATTGCTGAAATTCTGCTTTGGATCTTTCATTCTGGAAGGCTTTTTAATAGACTGTTTTAGCATAGTTCTAAAAAAAACTTATAGCAGTTCAAAAATAATAGTTGTTATTTAACATAATTACTTTCTGTTCAAAAGTTCCTCTGCAGTTACGGACATTCAAGTCTCCAACCACCTCAGGTCAAAACTGACAGGAAAAGCCCAGTTAAACATTTTTCAATACTGAAATACTGAAAACATGAGGTAAATGTGAACGCTCTCCTTTTTTTCTTTAAATCAACCTAATTGCTAGTAATATATTCCTTCATGCAAAATTCTACTACTTACGTAGTATCTAGATTTCAGTGAATACAATAAGAAAACCAGATTTCACTTCTGCTGATCCAACAGACCAACAGGATCTGACTCACATTTCACATATGTTGTCTATCAGTGGAAGTACAATATTGAACTACCTGACGTGGTTTAAAATAGTTGCCTTGTCTTATTCCAGTTGAAATCAGTAATGTCAGGTTCACAAATTCAGGTTTCATGTTTTTGTTCTTTGCTGTAACCAAAAACATGTTCAATGCTTATGTGGGCCTTAAGAGTTCAGAGAACTTCCACTGTTTAAAAGAGAAGGATACAGGAGGAAGTCAGGAAAGCATACAGCAGTTTGTCCTCCAAGCAGTGTTTCAATTTTTACCCAGTATTAGCACTGTTCACCTTCCCCTTGTATGTTCTGTTGGCCAGAATGAAAGAAAAAATGGCTAGAGAAAGCAGTGGTAGCAACTCTTGCTTTGAAACACTTCCAGTATATAAGGTGTAGATTACCATCACAATTTTTTTACTAGAACTACACACTGATTTCTGAAAGAAAAAAATTTAAATTCTTCTCTGTCAGATTTTGTTCTTACAATGTTTCAGATAATCCTATTTTTTTTTCTCCTGTTGAAACTGAATCATGAAAATGCTCTAGGCTTAGTTTTAGTTTGGTGCTTCAATGTTATCTGCTTCTAAGAATGTTTTTCTGATTATGGTGTTTGAATGATGTATAATCACAATGACTGCTTAGATATCCATTGTTGCTATTTTTCTTGCATGACTGTAGAAGCCACTAAGTAAATGAAGTAAAAATCAGAATATTAAGGGACAAGATTACTGTATCCCACAGAATCAAAGCAGCCTTTCACATTTGAATTTTATTGTGTCTGAATAAAATATTACACTAATAATTGGATGTCTCAAGGAACTTTGGTCAGACTTCTGAGGCACTACAGACTCCTACTTATTAGAAAATTATCACTGCAAAATGTAGTGATGGATGAGTGGTTCTCAGGCTCATTATTTATTTCGTCACTTGTAATACTTTTTTTCCAACTCACTAGCTAGAAACTCCCATGCAGAAAAGTAACTCATAACTGCTTGAATTGTTACCATCCCTTCACCTGAACAAAACGAGCGTCTAAAACTGTCTTGGTCTAAAATGTCTACCACCACACAGATTAGCTACATGAAAGCTCACTATAATACAGATTTATGATAGTAGCAAATTATCATTTATGTTTTAAACATTTTTGTAGACTACAGGAAAAACTACTGAATATTGTCATTGAAAAATTACTATTTTGCACAGCAACAAGATAAAAAAAATAAAAGGATTCTCTAAGTCGAGAGGGGCAGGTGGTCTGAGTTTTTTGAGAGAAGATTTTGTTGCAAATCTTGAAACATTTGCAGGGTCTTTTGAACGTTATCACAGAATAGTCTTCCTAAGACACCTCAGAAAACTAACATGATGCAGGTCAGAATATTTTTCTTTCTGCCTCTTGGTATTCTTGCTTCTGTGATTTTATCAACTCTCAGTCTGAAAAAAAGGATGACCTTTAGATACCAGGTAATGATAGCAACATCAATTCTCATTCCTAGAAAAGCAAGCGCATTAACAAGACCAGTAACAGGTCTCAAGGAAGAAAACAAAATAACACTGAAACACATTGGTAAACCATACAGTGCACTTAAAATACAAACTAATGTGACTAACACAAATAAAACACCTGATGTGCTAAATTCATCTTGCAGGTCTGAGAGGCTTTCTTACATCTGAGCTTCAAGGCAAATCTTTTGTCATGTATTTTCCTTTGTTTTACTTCAGCTTGTTTCCCATGGAAACCAAGCTGATTTAGTAGCTTTCTCTGTGCCATTGTCGGTGTCTGAGTATGTTGGGATTTAGGCCTAGTGGGCTAAGTGAGCCTAGTGGCCTAATGAGCACCACGATGTCCACAAAAGGGGCTAAACAAAGTAAAGACTGGGAGGGCTTTTTTTTTTCTCACCACTTACAGTCATGGGCAAAAGACAGACTCATCATAGGGAGAAAAACCAAAGCAATTTTAATTTGTTACCAATAACATCAGAGTAGAACAGTGAGAAAATACAACCAGAACTTAAAGTCAAAACACCACCCCTCCCTTCTTCCTGGGCTCAGCCTTGTTCCTGGTTTCTTCACCTCCTTCCTTCCCAACCCAGCAGCACAGGGGGATGGGAATGGAGGTTGCAGTCAGTTCATCCCATGCAGTCTTTGCTGCTCCTT
Source organism: Mesitornis unicolor (assembly GCF_000695765.1). Classification (NCBI taxonomy): domain Eukaryota; kingdom Metazoa; phylum Chordata; class Aves; order Mesitornithiformes; family Mesitornithidae; genus Mesitornis; species Mesitornis unicolor. The sequence continues at coordinate 10,267 of NW_010162622.1, read as the reverse complement.
CCTCTTCAGGGGTAGGGAGGACTCCTCCCACTCTTTCACATGGCACTCTTCTCACAGGAGAAAAGTCCTCCACAAAAGTCCAAATGTGGGTCTGCCCACAGTTGTAGTTCCCTCACCTACAAAATGCTTCAGCCCAAGTCCACAAAGCTCCAATGTGGGTCTGCCTATGGCTGTAGTTCTCTCGCACATGAACCACTCCAGCACACACTGCCTGGAGTCACAGCCTTCTCCTGTGGCTCTGTTCTACTGGTGAACCTCCACAGGCTGCAGACTGGTTGACCTGCACTCTCATCAGGGGTTTCAGGGAGAACATCAGCTCTGCACACCTCCTCCTCCCCCTCTCCTTTCTACTTTCACCGACCTTGGTGTTTTACACAGTTGTTCTCCTCATGTCCCTCATTTCTCTCCTGCAGGTCCCTTCTGACGGTTCTGAAGGGTCCCTGGCTCTCTCTCTCGGGTCGGAGCTGCAGCAGAGCTTGAGCTTAAGTTGAGGCTGGGCCAAACCAGCCCATCCAGACCAGGGCTGGGGCCAGGGCTGGTGTAGCACTGCCTGCAGCTGGGGCTGCACTGGTCGGGGCCAGTACAAGAGAAGGTGGGCTGTGCACTGCACTGCCCTTAAATACGGTTTTGCAGGGGCGTTGATTGGCTTGGCCCTGGTCAGATGTGGGTCTGATATTTTAGAGCTAGGGGAGCTTCTTGGAACTTCATACAGGGCTACCTCCATAGCCCTCCCCTGCTACAAAATCACTTCCGTAGGAAATCAACAGTTTCAGAAGAAGTCGACAGAGCTGAAACAGTTTCAAAAAACAATTGTATTTCTACAATATTCATGAAAATAAGCAGTCAAGCAGAGAAGATCCTCAAAATACTGTTCCTTAGAGAAATGCTGCAGAGTGACCTTAAACCTTCCTAGACTCCACAGTCAAACTGTCCTGAGACAAAGCTGTAGGAAAACAGACTGCCTTGGATTCTAAATTTTGGGGAAATATTTGTCATTGAAAGGAATCATAAAATAATTTTTAATTTCTGCCACTTGTTACTCGCTTTCCCATGATATTTCCAGAATAAAAACATATTAATTGATAGATTAATATATTTTTTATAAATTTTACTTTAAACACATTCATCACAGAAACCATTTTTTTTACTAAGGAACTAGATTAAGATGGAGGATCCAAATAGATTGAGGGCTCTTTCCTAGCATGAGTGAAACACTTTTTTTCCTTTTGTTTACCTTAATCAGCTTAAAAGAAAATGAAAGATACTACAGTGACCCATTCTAGAAAAAATGTTACTATGTATATTTCTCATTTTATTAGTTCTATTAGTGTAAAATGTACAGACAAGCCTTACTACACTCTGCCAGTTTCATAAGACACTGCTTTACTGTTTTAACTTTTCTCCCTAAATCATACAGCTGTTTAGCGCTGTACTTAATTAAACGTGGCATGAATCAGAAACATGGTTTGAAAGCAAAAAATAAATCACTATAGTAGAAGTAAAGCTATGAGATGTCCTTCTGAGTTTTCTTTAAGAAAATACATGTATATACTGTCAAGAACTATATACAAGAGAAAATTACTATTTTTTGTACACATCTATTGCACAGTCAAGAAAATGAACAAAATGTTCAAAAAGAACTTACATATAGCACATAACACAGCTGTTGAGTACAATTGGGAGCGACATTTTTCATAGGATTTAGGTGCCTTCAGTACTCTACAGACAAATCATGTGACAGAAAAAATGACAAATTATCCAATAAAGACAAGCTGTAAATCAGGCGTGTCTTCCACAGAGGGATGCAGATTTACGTGGGTTTGGGTTCTGATTTACATATTTTACCAGCAGAAAAGGAGGCAGACGTTTATGCACAAACACAGAGAAGTGATTTACGTTTGCCTTACTACAGCCTATTGTGTTAGAACTGCTTATCTTTACATGTACTGCACTAAGCATATCAGCTGAGGTATATGTTTTGTTGGAGAATTAAGCAAAGCTTATTCCAAGAAGAACAGCATTGACGTTATATACAATTCTGTGCAGGGATATCTGCAAAATAAGGGTCAAGATCAATTTCATTAAACAGAAAGCATCACTGAAATAGACTTTAACCCTTTGAATGTAATTACTTACCAAGATTTCCATTAGCACTACTCCATTCTTTTGATGGATTGAAAGTCATTAGCTACTCAAGTTTTACTAAGACTGCAAAGTTATCCAGAGCATCTAAGGGTAGATATTTTGTGTTGGACCACATTCAGCCAAAACCAGTTATAAATATTAAAAGAAGCAAGAGGATGAGAACAAAAAAAAAAAATCAGTGGGGTGATGTCTCCTTACATAACCATTTAGCCTCATTTTTATTTGTATATAATGATATGAACTCATAATGGTGACCATGCCATTTGAATTCTTCTTTTCACCCTTTGCCTACAATCTTCCTAGAGAAAGAAATGAAGAAAATTACAACTCCATGTTAGAGCCATAGTCTGCCTTTGTTTCCTTCCATATGCACTGCCTACTTTGACAGTATAGGTTTCAGCTTTGCTTACTAACAGCTAAACAAGCTACAGCTACCAATTAATCTCCACAAACTGGCTTCTTGAATGGCTGCTGGAAGGCTGTATTGTAGAAAGTGGAAAGATTTAGGAGTAGGACTATAAAAAGACAGAAACGTACATCTAGTTCAATATTCTGCTTAAGAAACGTATAATGAAAATCACAATTATCTAATTCCCAAATTCCTTAATGAACTGCTTCAGGTGTTTCAGATCTGTTATGTCCAGAGAAGTGTTTTGAACAGCTATACCTGTTGAAAAGCTGACTCTAAATTTTCACTGAATTCTTCCAGGATCAAGAAATTATGAATTTGGCTACGTATGTTATTTGCAGGGCCTTTTAACTTCTCCTATAGAAAACATAACATTTCACATGGAACACACGGTCTGTCCCCATATCCACATACATGTCTAGTATCTGGAGATGTATACCCCCTCTTGTGTGTAGTATCTTTTTCTCTATCAACTGAACTTTAAATTATTTCATGGAAAGTGAGATATCACATGCAGGAAACCCTAACAATCTTACTTTAACATACCATTTTTTAACAGCTACAGAATACTAAATAGATGGTAGAGATGGGAGTAATTTCTCTCAAGCATAAATAGGAATTCCTTCCCTGCTTTCCTGTATTCTCTCTCACATTTTGTATGAGTGCACTAACTACTGAGATGCTAGAAACATAGCAGCGGTTTTTTACCGTATTCTGTGAATTCTCAGAATTCTGTGCAAATGAAAAAACCTAGGTATTGACTTCTAGGAAAAAAAGGTGAGTGTAAAAGGAGGCAGCTACAGGTCATAAAAAAATGATTTAAATATACTTGCTTTATTCAGGAAGTCATCTTCTGTTTGTCAGTATAATGCACACTAATTCAATACATTTGAAAATTAATTTAAATGTAATTACTTTAATAGCACACTTGGAAGGCATGAGAGGAGAAGGCTGTTAATAGTCCAAATTTGGTGAACTGCTCATAGTCCTCTACCTCTACTAAATTTACCAGCAGTAGAGAATAGCTTGCATCCCAATGATGACGTGTTATTGTTTGTCCTCTAATACTAAAGTTTTGCCTACTGTAACCCTGTCATATGCTACTTTCTGTCAGTGGCTTATATCCACATTCATGTGACTGCTCTGAAAGATGAGAGAGCTCAAGGTCGTCAAGGAAACTTCACAGCTAAAGTAAAGGCAGCAAAGAAATTTACACCTCAAAAGAACAGCTTTGGCTTGTATGGAAAATTTAGCAATCCAAAATTAATGTCAGTCCTTACCCAAAAGACTTAAATGCCAAATGCTGTTAAAACTTTCAAAGTCTATGACAGTTACTTTATTAAATATACAAAAAGTTAATCCATTCCTGAACTCATTCTTAAAAAGCAGAACAATGAAAATACAGTATGTGATGTGTTTGGGGCTTTTTAAAAAGAATGTTCTGATTACAAGCAACAAAATTGTGGGCATGACAGTATCTTTTGCTTCATCATCAATGAACAGTATTTTTTCATTAGATTAGAAATTATGCATTTTTATTTCTAATCCTGAACAAGGGTATTGACAATCATATTCATTCACTTTCTAACACTATCTCCATGAAGAACAGGAAACTTGGCCTTAATACTGAATCTTAATTGTACACGTGTCTAAAAAGTAATTCTGGATAACATTGCTGCAAGAGAAAAATCCAAGATTACTTCTGACACTGTTTATACTGTGACATCACATTCTTAGCAACCCATTCTGACGTCATAACCTGTGTGTTTGACAGGATACTGCTCACAACTTTATTCTTAGTAACGTTTTTCTTTCTTCTTTCTCATTTAATGACTGTCAGAAAAGTATCCATATGTCCTCTTTGGTAATTTAAAACAATCATTTAGGATTTCACTTTCAGTGCTTTGCTGTCATCTGAAATGGCAGTTTTCTTATTTCTCCTTTATCATGTTGATCTCAAGCCACAAAACTTTTGCTCTCATTAGTAGCTGATGTAATTCCACTGAATTCAAGTGCTTTTGCTGGAGGTACACAGGCACAACAAACCACAACTTAGCCCATGGTTAAAATTAAAAAGTTTGAAGTTACATCAAAGACACAGCACAGAGTGTAGAATGACATTTCAGATGTGCCTCTATGTTAGTATTACTTTCACTAATTTCAAATTATTACACATCCCAAATTAAAAACTCTCGATCAACAAATCCCATATGACAATTTCCTCCTGACCTCCTGGAGATTTCCTTTGCCCTTGTCACACATTAGTCTCTCTGCTTGTTCATGCATTGAGACACTACCTCTCCTTCATTACCTCTTCAAGTTTTTTTCATCAATATGACATAATGCAAAAAAATGTCATGTTGCATTCTGTAGAGTTTTCTTTTTTCCTGAATTTTCTCTTGGTCAGAAATCATTACTCAAACTGCTCTACCTACTTACATACAGCCATATTACCAAATTATTTAGATTATTTAGGTTAGGGTACCAAGAAAAAGGGGAAGTCTTAATATGATAGTATTAACACAATCAGTGCATTGTCTTCTAGTCATTAATTAACAGTGACTGAAGATTGGGATTGAGACGCTAAACTGCTGCAATGAAAGCAAGTGCTCTGTATCTTAGCATATCTTTGGATTTTATGATTTAAACTCAAATATAAATAGCTCAGAAATTATCCTTGATCAAGTACACTTATTTTCCAAGGAACAGTCAAGTCTCTTAGCCAGAAAACTCCTGAGACCAGGCACCCTATGCAAAATGCCATGAAAGGAAGTGAAACTGCAGGCTGACTTATAGACTAGAACATGTGCCTCAGAAGAGCAGCAGGGATGCAGAGAGGTACTCTTAACTCAGCTGTTGTGGAAGTGTCTAGAACTAAAATCTATGCAACAAGGTCAATTCATTTAAAAAGTGTAGGGGGGTAGAATCAAGGACTGACTGCAACACGAACAGCTTATCAGCTATGTAGGAAAGCAAGTCAAAAAGATGACTGACCCAAAAGAGCAAAAGTATGTCAAAACAGAGAGGATGCATCAAAGCTCAGGACTTTTCTAGCTTACACTATTGATAAGTTCTTCCTAAGGATACTTCACCTCCTTATATAAATCACACAACAGTATACAACACTAACGGCAGTTATAATTGCATGTTTCTCCAGATACATAACAAGCAATGTGAATATAAAAATAAATACTCATGAGAACAGAAGCCCTAGCTGGACAACAGCCCATTGTGAGCTGGCTGACCCAGTTTTCTGGGTTGATAGTGAGATAGATACTTCCTTGATGATACGAAGCATAAACCATGCTAACTTGTTATGAACATGTCTTTCTTGTTTCTTCCTCAAATGCTGTGTAACTTTGCAGCAAGAGACAGGAAGGAGACACTACTGCTAATGAAAAAGCAGTATTATAGCAAGCAAACTACCTTCCCTTAAACTACATACTAAAAAGGTTCTTTGGGATATTTTTTCTTCTGCTTCTACTTACTTCAGAATCAGTCTCTATTAAATCAAGTGATTTGCACTATGTTCTTACAATGCAGTCAGAACCACAAAAGAATCTCATCTTCCTTATTCCACTGTGATTCCACAGCAATTACAAAAATCCAAAGCCTACAGTTCTAGTAGTTAACATTCATGCTTGAATATCATTTAAGCAAAATTGATGAGGTTTGAATATATTAAGGACAAACCTACTTATGTTTGAGTTCTATCCCAGGAGCCTCAGTAGTTTATATTTCAAGCCATAGAAGGAAAAACTTGACTTCAGAAATGAACTGTTCTATTCTATTCAAAATCTGAAAAAAAAAATAACCTGTGAGAATCCAAAAAAGCAGGTTTTATGTGTCATTTTACCTTCATAACTGAGCATGGAGTTTAGTGTTAGCTTTTTCATCAAATCTAAGATCTGAACTTTGATTAAGAACACATAAAATTACTGTAAAGCAATACTGGAATTTTTCTCAGTGATAAATTGCTTATTTAAATACAGTTATTACAATTTTGTAATTTAATAAAAAATGTGTAAGATCCTGCAAAAAAAGGAACTTTGCTGATGCAGACAATTTGTGATTATATTTCTTAAACATCATAGTCACTATTTTGCTATGTAACACACCATGAGAGCAAATATGTGAATGGCAAAGCTAGAGAAGATTGCTCTTGAATATAAAAGATGAGCACAATTTACACTCACTGCTGGGAATGGAATCTGTGCTACCACATGAAACCTGTGCTCATGGTTGCCTTATGGTCTTTTCTCAGTGCTGATTACCACAGAAATTGTATTAGGTCAGAGCAGAATAAATATAACTTGTCTTCAGTCTGATCAAAGTGTAACAAATAAAAAATCTTTTTTTCTTTCCACCATTTCTCTTATCAGATATACTACTGGAGCACATAGTCCAAGATACAAGACTGCCTGGGTGTTCTGTTACTTTTTAACGTAAAATTTTCACACATGAGACAAGTTATTAACCATTTCTATAATAAATGTATCCTCACATCAAATGTACAGCTGAGTGTCAATATTTGGTACATTTTTTGCATCTGAATGAGCTGAAAGAATTGTTACCTAATTTGATAAGTTGTTTCAATCCAAAAAAAATTAAAGTTTACAAATCAAACAAATTCAAGAAGTTGGAAATTATTGTGTTAACATTTCCTGAAGAACCTACTGAACTTTGCATAGACTTTCGTTATAGAACTGTTCTTTCATTTTGCTTTGTCTAATCTATTGCAAAACAACATTATTGTCACCAGCTGAAGTGAAATAGTATGTTATGAGCTGCATTAAGGGTAAATCAAGTCAATATAAACTTCAGCTGCTTTCTTAGGGAAAAAAATAATTTTCAGCAATTTTAGTAAGTGTAATTTTTACTTCAAGAATTTTGGAACTGCAACCATTCACTTCAAACTCTCAGGTCTTTAAGGGAGTTTGTTGGCTGTTCATTTTAACTGTTAGTGCTCTGGCAACTCTCAAGGCCACCAGCTCTCTTTCTGCACTGTAAGTCTACCAGTCTCATAGCTTGTACGTATACTGTTTTGTTAAGGTTGACCCTGGCAGTGTCCTTAGCACCAAATTTTTCATATATAGTGAGCTCTTTGAGTGAATCCTGGTATGTCTGCACATGAAAGTTAGTTAGCACCAGGTCCTTAAAGTATGTGATAGACTCCTGGTACTTCACATGACTCATGACACATTAGGAAACACTTGTGTCTTTGAAGACTTACTCCACAAGACAGCCCAGTACAGCTCCCAACAGTAGTACTGCTATCCGTACCCTACTGCCAGAATAACTTTGTGTAGAACATGTCCCTACAAAAACTTTGTAGCACTGTCAGTGATAAACATGGGCTCTCCACTAGCAACACTGCAAGGAAGGATATTTTCTGCATTGAAAACAATCTTTTCCAAAATGTTCCACAGGATCACACTGTACAAGAGCAAATGCATGCAGCAAAATCTTGACACTTATTCAAAATTGAACGCTGCCTGAGGGATGGAGCTAAATGAGGGATGGCTGCACTCACAGACTAAACTAAACTCTTTGGAGCCTAAAGGCAACACTCCTCTGTGCTTAGGTCCCAAGCCCAGCTCTCTCAGCCACAAACCAAGACACCCATTACTCAAAATCCATCAGGAAACCAACAAGCTGGCCAGAGTTTTTGATGGCACATCCCAGTCAACACTGCTAGCCACTCCCATGCATATGAGCCATCTCTCTCTCTGCAGCCACACCGTTGTGGTTACTGTTCTTCCAAGCCACATGTGTCCCTGAGACTTCAGCTAGAACACTTTGGCATCCTTCATGTGACTAATGCTCCCACAGGCCAGGGCTGTGAGCATATGGAAAAACACACTGGAAAGTGATCTGGATTGTCCCAGACAGTCCAGCTCTGCATTTTAGGTGCATAAGGCAGGAGTCTGCAGCCTACTCCCATTACATCCCTATGTGTCTACTGTCACTCCACCTCCCAGCTTGATTTAAGCATGTTGATCAGTCTATGCAAAGTCCATTTTTAAAGGTTTGCACATGCAGTGCAAAATTGTTTTGCTGTGTGGGATTCCTTAGAGAAAGGGATGTGTTTTCTGCAACACTCACCAGAGGAGAGAATTGGCTTCCTCTGGGAAGGTCGGTCCAGCTACCCACTGTCACCAAGATGTGACAGCCACAGGCAGGCTCGCATTGCGTGGCAGTACACCATTTTGCAAGGCTTCCTGAGGGACACTCCCTGCAGCCTGGCAATCCAAAAATAGAGTACCCATTGTCTGCCAGATGTTATCCTGCTCCTCTGTGGGAATATCTGCAAGAGCTCATCTAACAGTTTATAAGCCTGAGCCTGACATTTCTTAAAGAGCAGGAAGAAATCCTGAAATTGCCAGAGGTAAAAGCATGTATCGGTTTAGGGACTATAATGAAACAACCTCTAGAGAAGATTTACTGAGGACCTGCTGGGCACCTTCCCGGTTCTCTGGAGAGTCACATTCTGGTTCTTCTTAGGATCCCAGAAGTTGCAATATGAACCTGATGGTTATGAGGAAGTGAATAACAGAAAACAGGTCTCCATAAGGGACTGCTACATTTATAAACATCTGGCTTACCCCGAGTCTATTTTTGCCCCAAGCATGGTCAATTCTCCCCCTCCCTCCTACTCTTTTAAAAGGATGCCAGACCATCTTTCAGGATTAGTGACCATGAGGATCATCCCGAAAGGCTTGTGGAGTATCAAAGAGTCATCATCACTCAGACCCCCATCTTATTTAGGAAAAAATATTCCTGTCTGTACCTGGTTAGTCTGGGTGTTCCAAAGAAGTTCCGCTAGGAAGCAGAGTTCAGTAGTACATGTACTTCTGGACTGACAAGCTCTGTGACCATGAGAGACTGGTTCAGGAGTATTTTCATGATATGGTAGCATCTTCCATATATCTACATATCAGAGGGTAACAACACACACAGTCTTTTGTTTTAGTGTTTGATAGTGCCAAAGGAAAAGATTAAAGGATAACTTGAACAGTTTTTTGTTGGAGGCTTTATGAATTAAAATGGATATGATTATATAGAGTTCTATGGCTTGGAATCACCACCTTAAGAATTCTGTAATTTAAAAAGACCACCTTAAGATGACACAGGGTTAAAGAAAGAGAAAGTACGACGATGCGGCAAGAGAACGACCCGGAAGTAAACCAACAGGAAGCGGAAGTAAACCACCCTGACCCGGATGTGGGCGGTGACATGTAAGATAGTAACCAATCATGTATTAGCTTAGATAATATGGACACATATATGTAACCAATAGAAATGCTTATGTAGTGTGACTAAGGGATTTTGGACTATAAAAGCACAGCCTTTGATAAAATAAAAGTCTTCGATTTATAACTCTTATAGAGTTGTCTCGGAGTCCTGTGGTCATCTTGCAAGTGGTGACCCCAACATGATATTGCGACCGCAGAGGCAAGACGATCCCCAGCTGGAGACTGCGCAGCTGGACTGACGCAGGGGGGTCAGCAAAGTGAAGAATCGTTGCAACGAAAGGGAATCTCGCCCAGAGAGGTGAGCAGCTGGGGTGGTAGCATGGGTCAGAATTCAAGTACCAAAGAAAAGGCGGTTGTTAGGATCCTGCTACATATTCTCTCTAAGAGAGGGATCAGATACGACGAGTTGCTTCTAATGAAGCTTTCACGATGGTGCCGTGAGAACGGGTACACACCT
>NW_010162621.1:384-654 GCF_000695765.1 Mesitornis unicolor | reverse complement strand
CTCGTACCAGCAGAGGTGGGAGACACACTCAGGGACGCGGGACTGGGACTTGGTCTCACACACACACAGAGCTATTCGCATTTAAAGTTTCAATTTCAACAAATTATTACTATTCTTCAACAACGAATGCTTCAACAGCAATTTCCCAGCCAGTTCTAGGTCTTGAAACAAGCGGCTATGGGACACGGGCACTAAGAGGAAGGCTGAGAAGCAAAGACATTTCCAGCTGTCCTTGACCCCGGGGCGCTCACAGGCGCCTGCTCCCCTGCC
>NW_010162621.1:0-237 GCF_000695765.1 Mesitornis unicolor | reverse complement strand
GCCGCCGGCGTGGCGGGGCGCCCCCCAGCCACAGTGTGGGTGCAGCACTGCCAGGGACATGATTTGTGTCCTTCCTCTGGGACGGGGACTCAGCCCTGCTAGCCCTGCCTTTACACCCTCTGTGGGCTGCACTGAGATGAGTGACTGCACCTCTGGGACCGTGGGGACAAGAAGGAAAGACATCCCTCGGCATCGGATAGTCCGGGACAGTTTTTTCTGGGCTGGGAGGTGTAACGG
>NW_010162620.1:1112-22091 GCF_000695765.1 Mesitornis unicolor | reverse complement strand
CACTCTGGTCGGCTACAAGCAAGCAAGGAGATCAATGTACTTCTTTTTACTACCTCATTTGAAAACTGCCTTTACAAATGGAGTAACCTCTTTATCCTTTCCTCTCCAATGACTGCAACAAATCAGAACTCATTTAACCCTTACCTCACTGGTAATTAATCTAATTGCCATAGCAAGTACCTACATCTGAAGTATGTGTACTGAGATTTAGGTATTTTGAACATGACTGAAATGTCAAGTGGACATTTATATATAAAGTTAAATTACAAAGTTATTATTTTCTTGATGCTGTTGAACTTCCAAAATACCCTGCAAACCATTGCCCTTTCTATCTTAATCAGATATGCTATTCCTACAAAACACAATTATCTTGACTCTTCCATACAGATCCACTTTCTTCAGATTCCTTTTGTAAGCCCCCACACAGTTTGGGGGAAGAAAAGCAGAGAAAAGTTAATAAGATCAAAAGCCTTCACCAATTAATAATCCTTTTGGCAGTGCTGGATTCTGCAAAGTTAGCGCTCAAAAGCAGTTTAAAATAATTTACTAAATTAAACTGAATTTGTGTTTGCTGAGGACTAAAAGCATGCAATGCAACAGTTACCATGGCTTAGTTGTGCCGTGGCACTTTTATAAAGAGCATCACTGAACATGTAAGTGCCTGAGAAGTGTCACAACTTTAGCCATCATCTCACCACAAAGACACTCTCATCACCTAAAAGAAGACTGAAAGACCAATTATTGCTGGTGTAATTTGGACTGTACAATCAAAAGTATTTGTGTATTATTACTCATTTCTTAACTGTTTACCATGATTTCCTAAAGTTACTTCCGTGCACATGAAGGGGATTATGGTGGTGTGTCAGCATTTCCTATAAAGACTGCATCCATATCTGGAAATGCATCAGCATCTTATCTCCCTCAGATCAACTCTAAAAATGTGTCATTTTTTAATCTCAGAATTTCTGTTCTGAATCTTTGTATTTTGCCCTTTTAGACAGCTTACAATGGAAACTGTAATTTTTAAGAGGTTGTTTTTTCTGTTCCTATGAAAAAAATCATTATTTATATGAAAGGATTTACTCAACATCCCTTTTTTAGGAAAAGCAAATTCCCAGTTCTCATATTTGCACAACTAGAGAGCTTCCACAGGAGGTCCTGAGAAGAAGGATAAAAAATACTCTTAGTTGGTTTAAAATGCCAGCGAGGCTGCATCTACCAGTCTCACCCACTAATCCTCACTGTTGTGCTCATCTTCAACCTGCTTTTATCTCCTGAACAAAGTCTTTTGCAGAGCGATATTGCACCAAAGCCTTCTCCCTTTTTTCCCCAACAGTAACTCTGCTACCAATTGCATCCCTGATGCTGAGGGATCCTTCACTTTGCCATCTGAATCAAAACTGACTTTGTGGACTAAGGGAGAACAAGGGCTTCAGGGAAATGCCCAGAGGATTGTGGCCCTCTCTGCCATTATGAAAGGAGGGACAGAATTTCTCACCAGGTAAGCTCACTTTCTCTTACAATGCTATACTCTACTTGCTCACAAGTAGGCTGTGGTTTGCAGTGTCACTGGATGTTCTTGATTTCAGAACCTTCCAATTCTAAATAATCTCTCCTAGTCTAAGACACTAAAGCAGCTTAAGAAAGAACGGCAGACAATCCATGAAATCCTGGCTTAAAAATGCTTGCAAACACAAATTGAAACTTCTGTGCCCCAGTCAAATGCTTATAAGACTATCTACATCCCATGGATAAATGTTGCAGATTATCAACTCTGCAGTTCTCACTGCAAATATCACAAGCCTAACTGGGCTTTAAATATTGTTCAGTTATAGTTTAATAGCGAAAGATGCCATAACCCTCTCAGTTTGACTCACCTCTTACCTCAGAACCACAGACAGCTGTTCCCACTACCACCACAGTAGTAGGTGTCATCAATGGACATGCTACTTCATGTCCTCACCAAACTTTTCAAGTATTTGTGTTTTGAATATTCCACAACACGCTAGAAGTAGCTCAGGGGAGAAACACTTATTTGAGAATTCAAGTTCAAAGAAAATCACTGCAGAACTTGAAGGAGAAAAATAATCTATTTTCTTTCCCAAAGTACGTAGAACAAACATTCTAAAATATATTTCCATAAAGTAATAATGAACATTAGGATTTTAAGAGCTTAAAAATTTCCAGTCATCTTCTGTGGCTGGAATGAATTAAGCTACAAAAATTACTTTTACAAAAATGTTTGAAAATACCTATCTCACAAGCTCCTGTTTACTCCAGTGTATCAAAATCTGTCTTCCTAGCCTTAAATCAAAACCTTGAGCCTAGATGAAAATATTTGAAAGCATAATTTTTCAGGTTCGGAAAGCACAAAATTTTCATCACTTGCATGGTGCCTGAAGCCCAGGCCCTGCATCCTCTAAGAACCTGGAGATACGGGTTGATCTCCAAGACATACATATACACTGTATCCCTGAGCAGCCTTTTGCAGCCAGGTCTGTCCCCTGAGCTAGCCATAACTCATTACTGCTTCAGGCTCATCAGCCAGCGTGAATGACACTACACGACCATCATCCTGTCCTTTCTTTCTTTTCTGCACTTCACGCTTGCCCTCAGGCAACTGTCTTAAATGTTGGCTGGGAACTGACTTGACTTCTAACCTCCAGCCCTCAGCCAAAAGAAGCCATTTGCACAGAAGGGGCAAAGCAATTTTTTGCTTCTGTGGTTTCTTTTCCTTGTATGGGATTCACAGTGGCTTCAATCACAACAGTATTGTTATTGTATTTATAGTATTTCCATACTGGTACAGTGATCTTCATTTAGCTTCTTTTCCCACTGATATTGTACAACACCCTATAGGCAGAGTCTCTGACATGCAGAGCTCATTTTGCAAGCTTTATCTGGAGCTGACTCCCTTTACTCAGTGCAGAACAACCAAGTTGCAACCCTGCTGTTTTTATAAAAATACTCCATTGTGGTCAAGATATCACCCAACGCAGGTAGTCATCTCTGCAGCTTTAGACACAGGAAAGCAATTTGCAAAGTAGAACTGGAGAAGGTGACATTTAAATCAAACTTTATAGGGGTCAAGAATAATTTTCTTGACCATCTTAAGGATTGGTTAAAGAAGCTTCACACTCTGCTGTTGTGAACATAAGTAGTTAAAAACGTATTATGCAATGGAGAGGATGGGTTCACTTAATTAAAGCATTCATTATCTATTATTTTGACTCTGTCTCTCACATTAGCATTCTGGACAAAATGTCCAGCATACAGCTAGACAAATCCATAATCTGATGGGTGAACAACTGGCTGGCAGGTCAGGCTCAAAGAGTTACAGTAAATGGTGTTACATTAGGCTGGTGGCCAGTCATCAATGGGGTTCCCTAGGGCTCAATTTTAGGGCTAGTGCTCTTTAATGATTTATAAATAAACTGGATGCAAGAATCAAACGTACATTAAGTTTGCCAATGATACTAAATTAGGAGACACTGTGGACTCCCTCAAGGGTAGGTAGAGAGGCCTTACAGAGTGATCTGGATAGACTAGAGAGCTGGACAATCACCTCCTGTGTGAAATTTTACAAGAGCAAGTGCAGGATTCTGCATGTGGGATGAAGTAATCCTGGTTATACATACAAACCAAGGAGCAAGAGGCTGGAGAGCAGCCCCATGGAAGGAGATGTGGGGATTTGGGTTGACAGCAAGTTGAACATCAACAGTCAACAGTGTGCCCTGGCAGCCAAAAGGGCCAACCATGTCCTGGGGTTCATCAAGCACAGTTGAGGGAAGTGATTGTCCAACTCTACACCACGCTGGTGCAACCCCACCTCAAGTACTGTGTGCAGCTTCAGGCACCTCAATATAAGAAGAATGTCAAAACATTAGAGTATGTCCAGAGTAGGGCAACCAAGATGGTGAAAGGCCTTGAAAGGAAGAGTAATGAGGAGCTGCTGAGGTAACTTCTTGGGAGAGCTATTATTTCAACACCAACAACGGAAATAAAAGGTCATATACTACATTTATTCTATAGGGGAACTTATTTTATTGATTTTGAAATTTCTGAGCTTTTATTACTTTGAAATCTTGCAATTTTATTTATTATTTTCCTAAACGCTCCAGAACTTGGAGGCAAATGATTACTTGAAAATGTCTACTTCATGGACTTTTAAAGTAAGCATTTGGCCCCTGCACTTGCTGGAAGATTTGGAAACATGAACACCCAAAGCTTCAACTCAAGAACAATACAAAACCATTAACTAATGCTTTTAATCCAGCCTCTCAGTATCATAATTCCCCATCTCATGATTTTTAAATGTTCAAAGCTGACTATGCTTTGTATCAAAATAGTACTGCTTGTCTCATTAAACTACCATAATTTGCAACTTGGATATGCAACATAAAATATTAATCACCACTTCAGAAGCTACTTTCATCCCTTAATTTGTAATGGGATCATGCTCTGCTTAAGTCTGCTCCAAAAAAGCTTGCAAATGTCTTTTCTACTAATATCCACATTTTGTTTGTGTTTGCAGCAGACACATATATAATGGAAGAACAATTTTTAGCTATTTTGCAGTGGTCAGATGATAGCAGTAATTTGTCATTTTCTCTGACCTACCACTTCATTCTAAATTCTACCCAAAGAGGTACCCCAAATTACCAGAGGTAGGATGTATATCTCCTACATTGACACATGAAAAAATGGACACATACACAAAAACACGTATCTCCTTCTTTTGAGTATAATGTGCACATCCTCATAGGAGGGAGTGCTTGATACATAATCATATACAAATCTGTGAATAGGGGATGCATTGCAGTAACTTGACTACTAGGTCCACAAGGACAAGTAAAGCAGAGGAACATAAAATTTTCGAAAAAGACTTGCATGGCTACAGGGAGACTATAATTGGATTCAAGAATTTTAAATCCATCTCCAAATGCAGAGAAGCAGAGAGTGACTCACTCTGCCTTTCTGCAGAGTGCACAGAGGTGAAATTACCAGGGGAGAAGAGGGATATGTGGGCAGAAGCACTAATATAAAAACAAACTCATTTGTAGTATAAAAAAGCAAGTACAAGTAATGTATTTATAAGGCTCCTAAGAGCTTCACAGTTCCTGAGAGAGGACCAGGACCAGAACAGAGTTCCTACCAATTGCAATATACAGAATCACCCCAAAAGCAGCAAACTGCCATGGCATCTGAAAATGCAAAAAATGGCAAAGCTGAGTTAGTCTCACTGCCACAGCTACTTTTCATTATGTCACTCAAGCAATCAAGCTGTAAAACTGTACATACCAAGTTAGTGTTGTCTAAAGTGTCTGGGAAGGTGTACAAAGGAAGTGCCTATCACACTCTGGTTTTGTCCAGATTTGTCCTTACAGTAGCAAGGACACAGGTAGAGGACAGGGTGCATATGTGGATGCCACTGGGATACACCTATCCTTACAGTTATTTGCAGCACAAGCTCTAGTAGACTGAGGGCAAAGCAATTTCTGTGTTGCTACCTAGACACACACTCGCCTGGACCTCTGCTCTGTGCAGCTCCCTTGAACACTCTGTTGAAAAAATACAAAACAGGTTATTCCAGTTGAGGTCCACTGCTTGGACAATTCTTTGCAAGTTATTAATTCATAGTAAAGAACCAAGATCACTTGCAATGCTGCTCAGCAGCTTGTATTTTATATAAGATTTATGCACAGAAAATTATAATAGCTTTAGTAAACAGAAGGAACAGAGCTCTCATGAAGGCTATTTGCATACGTATAGATAAGCATCCTTTCTGCAGCATGACAGTAAAGTACATCACAGAGCAGACATTTGATTTAGAAAGATTTAAGAAAAAAAAAATCTATCCACTGCACATGAATGCACTCTGTAACAAAAAGGGCTTTCTGAAAACTTCAGAGATCCACACAACTTTGAAAATTTTGGCATCCACATGCCCCTAGCAAGCAAGCTTGCAGAGATCACAATGTCTCTATAGAACCAGTGAGACATATAATGAGATACACACAAAAATAATGTATTTACTGCAGTTACTCCTATACACTGAATCATCTTATTACAGGGCTACAAATGTCCCATCACATAAAGAAAAGGAATTACAGCATTGTTAATGATTTCTTCAACCCAGTCATCAATACGTTCAGACTTCAATGCACACTGAGCTCTGGGAATCAATATCATCAATAGCAACTACAGGCTAAACCAAACACAAGATATCTAACTGATCCATGGAAAGTATTAGCTACCTATATATTTTATTGGCATGACCATACCATTCTTTTCTCATGTCTCAATGAAAACACAAAAGCCACACAACTAAAACTTTATAAAATCTGTCTGTTAGAAGCAGAGATATAAAAGATAACAGATCAAGAAGAGCAGCACATGGCTCTAACAGTAATCAGGGAATTGTCAGTAGCAGTGTCTCTTTTTAATCTTTTGGGGCAGTGCAGCAAACTGTTACTGTTTTTTTTAAAAAACTTTTCCCCTTAACTTCTTCTGTAGTGTTAAATGCTGATGAGTGTCAAAAAAGAAGAAAAAGTAATGATTGTTTTTTCCTGTGAACGGCAGGGGTTTTTTGTTCTCAAAATTATTTGTAGAGTACCATTTAGACTTCGCATGCAATAGAAGTTCTGACATTAAAAATCATTTTATCTTCTTCAAATTTGTAACACAATCCATGATCAAGTAAGAAAAGGGTCCCAAAAATTGCATAGTCAAAACACACAATGCTTGTTCAAACTGTTCTCTCACCAGTGATCTTTCAAAGCTTTTGAAATCCACAACTCCAGTTCAAAGATCAGGAACAATAAATATATTTATGGTTAGGTACAATGGTTAAAATTGTATAGACTGCCACTGCTTCATTTTGGCACTAGCAATAGGACTTCTACACTCGAACCACTCTAGCACAGAGAAGAAATATTTCATAGTCTTCCCACAACTTTGTTCTGTGGGTGGTCATAGTTGTCCTGACAGTGCAGGGCAACAAAAGGCGCCAGGCACGATTTCTCCCTTTCATTGTAGCTCATACTGTAAACCACAGCCTGGCTACCTAGGGTTTCTCCAAGCCCCATAGCTGACAGACACACCTAGAGGTGTTCCAAGCCATTTCCCACTCTTTCAGCAAGAAAACACGTTTTAAGTGCTAGCTGACATGTAACTTTTGGATGGATTACATAGAAGACATCCTAAAGTGCTTTTTTCCTCTGTTTTTAATCCTGAAAGTCATACCAATACGTCTCAGGGCCAAGTCTGTTCCATCAATATGTCTAGCAAGTTAAGAAAGCCCACACAAAAAAGCTAATTAAGGGAGTGTCCTTGCGGAAAGGCCTTTAACCTCCATGTCTTGAGCAAATCTATGATCAATAAGAGGTACACCAATCAGTTAAAAGAGAGAATAGTTCTCACAACATCCACTAATGAAACTAAATTCCTTGATGGATTAAAAAATATTTATTATTATTATTATTATTATTGAGAAGTGATGATTATTACAATTTATCAAGCTGTTGTGAGAACTTTGAAACAGCGTAGCCAGACAGGCCAAATTTAAAAAGATGATGAATTATAATCAACTTATTCTGCAGAATGCAGAAAATTTACCTCTCCAAATAACCTCCCTTCATCTAAATCTACAACTCAACAAAGAAATTAAATATAAGGGCTTAAAAGTAACATACATGTACCCAATAAATTAGCTGCAGTCCAAATGAAGGATGGAAAGGTAGTTAAAATTCATGCCATGTGGCTCTGATGAAGTGCACTGCTTGACTGGAAGTATCTGGAAAAATTAAGCTGCTAGACACTAGGAAGTATCAGACTTCCTTGACTCTTCAGAGGGATGCTGAGTCCAGGGACTTTCTATACTCATCTAAGATGTTCTAGTTCCTACAAGGAGCTTTGCCTACGGAGTGTAGATTAAATCCATCAAGTCTTCCAGCCCTACTGAAACTATGGCAAAATCTCAGCTAGCATCTTGTGGAGAAATAATAGGTCTACCTCTGGCTTAAAAGAACAGTTTTAAAACAACATATTTCAAATCACTGACAAGAGACATGTATGGCAGTACCATTACTCACTGGTACTGTACAGTTGGGCAATTTAGCAATTCAGGAATTAGACAGCACATCTCTGTAGCAAGACCAGCATAAGGCAAGATCACACTCCATTCTACTCACTGAGCTCTGGTTGCAGGAAAGCAATGGCTCCCATCACAGATAAACAAGAGAGACATGTAACAGCAATAAAACCCAGGATAAACAGACATTTGCTCTAAGGGCCACATTTATAATAGCCATCCTTCTTGGCATACCAAGAGATCAAGAACTCACAGTTTCCTCACTAGTTTGCAGCTGTTTTTTCAGTGTCACAGCTTTGGCATATTGGTAAGACAAAAGTGATGCAGAACAAGGAGAGGAACTCACAGCAAAGCTTGTACTGCCAGTGGGAATCCCTTAGTTACTAGGAATATCTATTGCCCAGCTTTTATCTGGGTGTACAGAAAACAAGTGGTTAAAGGTCCCTCTTAGGCTAACTAAGGCAGATAGCAGAGGTCACAACACAGCCCAGGACAAGATCAGACTCCTGAGTTGGCCAGATCCACATGTTGGAGATGTGAACAATCAGTGTTGTATCATGGCAAATAGTACCTCAGATCTGCCACAGATCCTAGTCCTGGATGGCACAACAGCATTGTTACACAGAGCACCAGAGATCACAATGAGGCATGCTGCTTTTCAGGAGTCAGTGGCCTCTTAGTATTTCATGGCTTTGTAACAGCCTCCATGTAGGTCTGTGCCTCAGAAGATACAAACTAGTTCTTTAAAATGTGCTCAAGGTAAAGAAACGTGCTCTGCCACATCTGTTCACTGTGACACCATTTCTTAGAATAGAGCCTTCTTTCCATAAATCGATATGGTTTCTTTTCCCTATGGATGATGTTCCTTTTCTGCTTTTATCTATCTACACCCTTGCTTGCAAAGGAAGTTAGTAGTAGCCAAGCAATTTACTAAATTTAAATCTCAAGTCAACCCATCAGCTGAACAGAGAGCTTTTCACAGCTGTGTGAAAACAAGACTTTAAATATACACATGACATAGAAAAACCTCCAGGACTTGGATTATTTCCTGCAGTTTTCACAAGCATTTGGCTTGTGAAAGTATTTTAAGCAGTGCAAATAAATTGAAAAGTTAAAGGCTTAGCAACTACCAAGTACCTTTTCCAGACTTCAAATGCATTTCAGTGCAGATCAGGAGTTAGCTTTTTAAAATAAATCTCATGGTCATCCCCACTTACTCCACTATGATTTAGATTGCAGAGCAGCCTTGTAGCATGTGAACTGGCTCCATTTTGAATTAAACTGAAGCAGAGATTTCTCTCCAAAAGCTCATCTGATGTGCTTCAACCACTAGCAGGCATTCAGTCCACATGACCAGACTAGAATCAGTCCAAAATCAAACTATAAATAAATCATAAATCTCCACTGGGGGACACTGCATCCTGTGTGCCAATTGTTTTGTTCTACAGACCCATGCCTTTTGCACTGTATGACTTTCCAACATAGACGTAGACCCAAAAGTTTAGGTCAGCTGCTACATCACTCAATCAGAAAGAAAGCAAAAGGCAGGGGC
This sequence comes from Mesitornis unicolor, assembly GCF_000695765.1. Classification (NCBI taxonomy): domain Eukaryota; kingdom Metazoa; phylum Chordata; class Aves; order Mesitornithiformes; family Mesitornithidae; genus Mesitornis; species Mesitornis unicolor. The sequence goes on along the minus strand of NW_010162620.1, from coordinate 12,447 downwards.
ACAACTGTGCACCCATCAAAGATCTGGCACACATTTTAAACTAGAACAGCTCCCAAAGCAGTTAAGTTGTAAGGAACAAAATGGCTCAGAGGAATTATTGGCAAGTCTTTGCAATGGCTGTCATCTGTCTCCTGCTATGTGTTGTTTTCCTCTCAAAACTCTTTAACTCTTATAATCATATGGTTATAAGAAAACATTAGCTTTTACCCATGAAAGAACTGAAAATTTAAACATTCAAGTAAAGAAAATTCAAAAAAGAGAAAGGAAACAGCATTATTAATTTTTAAAACATCTTGATTCTGTAATTTTTTTTAATGTTTGGGACTATATCCTGCAAAAACACTTGATTTAAAAAAAAAAAAGCTTTATTAAAAATGACCTCTGAACACTTAAAATAAATAAGCAAAATACCCCAAATCAGCAGAATTTAGTCTGCAGAATGTTCTCTTGCTGCTGAATAAAGACATATAGCATATATATCGGTGAATGCCCCCTATATCCAACCAAGTCACCTCCATTGTTCATTTGCAACAACTCTCAGAAGATTATAAAATTCTGGGAAAATTTTTGAAAATCTGGTTATGCATTGCTTGCCTGAAAGACCTTTGATACTACAACACCACTTTCTGCTTTTGTGAACTGATATATCTACCTTTTAAATATTGTGTTGAAGAAATAAGAGCCATAATACACTGGTTTACAGTTTAGAGCAGTTGTTAATGACTGCACCCTTGTTGTTTAAGAATAACAAACCCTAATCTTTCCAGCCTGCAAACCAAACACATTATGCCAGTAGAACCAAGGAGTCGCAGTCACAATGAATTAATTAAAGGCCCAGCTCCTTGGTGACATTGAGAGGGTGAGCAGGAAATTAGGCCCACAAATGCTGCCAGAAATTATTCAGTTACCAAAGGACAGCACAGAAAAAGAAGTAAAAGTCACTTTTTCCTCCCTCCTGGTCACTGTGCCACAGAGATGCAGGAAGAGAAATGACTGCAGAACAGTGCACTGCAGTCTTCCCTGTTGGCACAAACTGGGGAGGGCTGTGGCAGTAAACAACATTGCTGTAACTATGTTTTGATGACTTTTTTGTTTGATTGACTGATTTTTGGGTTTGAGTTTGTTTCCTCCCCCCCTCCCACTCATCCTTGGGCTTTTTTGTCCGGGAGGTAGGTTTATCTATGATAGGATAGGATAGGACAGTGTTCCTGTATCTTTCTCTCAAGGCTTCCCCATAGCCTGGCACAGGGCAGCCAGAAATGGCTATAACTTCATTTTTCAATGTACAGAAGGTAACCTCCAAGGCAAGCCCATGCAAGCAAAAATGGGGCAACAACACTTCAAAGCACTCTCAGCTTTCATGTGGGAGTACTGAGGAGCAAGCTGGCATTAGCTCACTCATGCTTATTCACGCTGCTAAGTTTCAACATTGCATATCTTAAATCTATAATCACAAACTCAGTCATTCTCAAGGGCAATAGTGAAGACTGGAAGACAGAAAACAAGATACTCTAACCAACTGCTGACTTCTGAGAGTGGTACAGCCATAGTGTGCTGTCCTACCATGACTACTTGCATGACATTGCATTACAGAATAGACAAAACAATAAAAGAGTCATAATCTTCCTCACATGCTCTTCTGTTAAGTCCCAATAAATTAAGTCAGTGTAGTACTAAAAAAATCCTAGAACACAGCATGCAAAGACACCACCTGGTCCCACTCTTCCCTCCTGGTGACTGTCTCCTTCCCATGCTCTCAAAAGCCTTGAGATTCAAGAAGGTTCCACCTCTGGCTCAGCCATTCACAGAGTTGTTACTCATATTTGGGATCTGTCCTTCATTGTTTAACAAAAAGATCATTTGATATGCATGGCTTCTCCCCTAGCTGCTTAATTTACCTTCCTAAATTTAATTTTATTGCAAGAAAATGAATATAGCATTTAAAGGAAATACTTTAATGTATTTAATTACTCCCAGTAATATTTTTCAAAGGTTTGAAAGATATAACAGAAGGAAATAGGATAAAAGTCTGCATCAGTGAATCTGCTTAAATTCTTGTAGATGAAGTCTCCCTGGACACAAGTGTAGTTAATCTGCAAACACAAATGGGAAAAATATGTAACTAGAATAGTCTGTTTTATTGCAGCTTCATTAAATTTTCAAATCTCTCTTGCTCTAACGTGCTGTGCAAGAAGAGAGAGAAAAAGTCCTTCGCAGCATGCAAGTGAACAAGATATAACAGCACCATGTCTGAATGTCTCTAGAGAACCTTCCAAATCTGCTCAGGAAAACTGCCTGCATTTTATAGACATTGCTAGAAATCCCTTATAGCTGATTTTAATATATGATTTGGGAAGTGGTCTTGTTCTCAAGATAAGAGGAGTAAAGCAGCAGTTACCCTACCAGAGCCAAAATTACAGCAACAGAAATTAGAGTAAGGCCAGCCCTTGGTCATCACTGAAATTTCTCCTATAGTTTTGCAGATTTTTTTCAAATTTAAGTCCATCCACATTCCAATTTGTTTTTTTCTCAGTGATATTTATTTTACTTTTAGTCCACAAATTCTCTTCCCCGTCCAACTGGGGAGGTGGCAAGGGTTAAGTGAGCAAGCAAACTGCATGGTGTTTAGCTGTTTGACAGGTTAAACCATGACACTCGGGAACTTACTTTATTATTAAAATGGATTCTGCAGTGGTTCCAGTAGGCCTCAGTCAGAAATTCAAACCAAGCATGCGTGGCTGCTTTCTTGGCCAGTACATCTGGGATGTGCATCAAGAAACACAACAGCCAAAATCCCAGCTCCTGAAGCTAAAGATTTTTAGACCTTAAGCACCACAAACACACATCTGTCCAGAGATTAACAGTGATATGGGGAAGCAGGATATATAATTTAGTCACATATGTTAAGCAGTGAGCAGCACAGAGCAGAAGGATAGCTCCTTTTTTAAAGATATACTAAAACTATAATGTTAGAGTCTGCACCAATGCTTTCTCACATTGAAGTAATGGTATTTTCCCTCTACATCAGTGCTATGCAGAAGCATGACAAACTGGGATAATCTTGCCTTTAATCATTAAAAGCCATACATTTGTATCCCTAGTAAATCTGTCACTGCATTTTGCCTTTGCAACCTAGCCAGGTACTTTCAGTCACTGACGGCACCTCAGGCCCCAGAGCAGATGTCATGATGCTGCAGAGAGCGCCAGGAATATGCTAACACAGAGCTGAGCTTCTGCCCGGACAGCTTTGAACTTTACTGAACTGTCTGAATGAGTCACTGAATTGAAGCAGGCACTTTGCTGATCAAAATCCAGCAGAACCTTTGGCAGTCAATGGTGGAGAAACTTTTCATACGCGGAACACAAAAGATTCTGCCAGCCTGCTTAAGACAGCAAGCCCTCCCCAGGGGAAGGAACAAGCACCCAAGTCATGAAGAGCTTACTTTCCAGGGACTGTCCAGCAGTTTTTGTTAAAGGACTATCTCCAAATCAGAGCAGCTGAGGAGCACTTCCTTTTTCTTATTCTTTCTCCCCGTGAGACAGAAAATCTGCAACAGATGGGGTCATCATCTTTAGAAACAATGTTAGCTTTTTCCCTCCATAGTCATATTTGATTCCATGTATACTGATAGACACCATTAAATCCACGCTGACCTCTAAATCACTGGTGTTACTTAGGTTGTATGTGTTTTGGGAACACTGACTTTTCTCGTGGGACGGTTCAATACACAGTATCACAATGGATCAGGAACTGAGGATCCTGGATAGACTAAGTTACAGAATCTGCCTCTGCTCAGTTTCCAAGGATTCCTGTTGAAGACTTCCCTACTCTTTCATCCTCATTCATCTTCCTTTCAAATACCTTACTCCCACCCATCTTTACAGTTAAATAAAAACCAGAATATTCTCCAAGAACACCAAAAGCTCTGCAGTCTATTTCAAGCATTACAGGATTTTTGGCCATAAAAATGCAGCCATTCTGAAATGTGCCAATCCAAACCTTTGAGGAGGGATGCAACATTTGTGAAAATCTCAGGTCTCAAATCACCCTGACTTAAATTATTTTTAATTACAACATTGTAAAACAAAGAAAAGAAGTGATGTATCTTTTTATTTCAGGTATTTCCAGCTCTTACTTTTACTTAGTAAGAGATTTCCATTCCTACCATGCAAAGCTTAACTTTCGCTGCCAAATGCCCTTTTTGTAGCAATTTACATAGGTGAAACAAACTGGACAAAACTGACAAGTTTTATGACTTTTTCTGCATTAAAAAGTTAAAGATCTATATTACTTATCTAAGCTAGCCTCTGCTTTCAGCAATTCAGTCTTTCTCTCCTCCAGAAACTCACATTTTACCTGTTTAGACTTAAGACAAGCCAGATGTATGGCATATTATGCCTACTGCCTGTAACAGTCACATCCACTTCTGACAATGGTGGATTTGCCTGATACATGGCAAGATGTTTTTCAGCACTTGTGAAAATTTCCCTGACAGCCTCAGAGCAATATGGTCATATTTTAAAACCCAAGTTTAGATCATAATTAATGATCTTATGTACCATAAGATTCAGCCACCCCTCCTGAGAGACAAATTTCCATTTGTTAATGCCAGTGGAAGGCTCCTTGGATGATGGAATCTAATCAGTAAACCATGTACATGTGTGGTTATTCTGCATGTCAAGGCCCATTTCCACATTCAGACATCTTGGTTCTTAAAAATATTTGTATATTCTTGAACTTTCCTTGTGCCTCATCTCCGTTTTAAAAGCGCTTATTTCCTTTCATATCAGTAGAAAGTACATTAAATTCCATCCATTCCTGGCCAACACAAGGAATGGGATGAAGCAACTAACAGAAAACTCAATTAGGACCTGTTTCTAAGTACTGAAACCTTTCACTTCAATTGGAGAAAGACCCAGGTTTAACTAATGCTGTTTTGATGCCAAACATAGCATTCCTACAGAAAAACAAATTCAGCCGGTGAATTAGTTGAGAAAAATACACCAACTGGTCATCTCTAATGCCTTGGCAAGTTCAATGCAAACACTCTCATTCCAATGGAAGGATGGGGCTTAGTTTGCTGTCCTCAGATAACTTTCAAAACAAAATCAATAAAGTTGAAAAGTTGTTCTTCTACAGGCAAAAAGAAATCCATCCATTGTAGAATAACGCTTGTAAAATCACAGCACTTCAAAATCAGTTCTTATATTATGATGCCGTAACTTTCCAAGACTGATGAGTTTTAGGTAACTCATCTGGAAAGACAAACACTACTTTTGACATTTATACCTTATGAATTATTAACAGATTTGCTGCATCTAGATTGATTTTTGCATGAAAAGGATTTTTTAGCGTACATCTTGACGGCTGAAAATTGTACAGAGTGGGAAAAAAACTCAGAAAACATATCTAATTGGATAGTTCTGCTTAAAAAAGCAAGTCCTGTTAGTCTACTGGAAGACAGAAAAAATGCAATCAAGAATAATTTTCAAGAGAATTTTCTTTCTAGGGATAAAAAAGCAACACCCTTCATCTCTTTTGGAACATGTTCTGTTATCACCCTATTTTGTTGTGGTGGCACTTTTCCCCACAGAACCAGAACAGAAGTGCTGTCCAGTGTTCAAGGATATGTTAAAATACAAAATAAATTGTGTCCTCAGTGTTACTGCACAGCACTAACCAAATTTCTTAACATGGAAGTGAAAAACAAGCCCTATTTCAAAATGTTTAGATAAATGGTTTTCACATTTAAAGACCTTTTGCAGCCAGTAAGAACTGGAATTTAGAGAATCAAAAAATAGCAAATGATAGATAGATAAATATATAAATAACACAAATTATTTTAAAAATCAAACTAAAATTTAAAAAAAAAAAGAAGGTGGAGGAGGGCATAAACATTTTAACAGTGTAAAATGCTTTTCTGCCATCAAAGTAGGAGAAAGAAGGGGAGAAAGCCAACATTTTTCTCCATTTTAGAACTTCTGCTTACAAAAGATTCAGTATAATTTCCTCATTTGACAAAGTGATAACAAACCCAAAGGGCATATGAACAAAGCACAGCACAACAGAAATTGTATCAATATGACAGCTACTGTTTTGCTGACAATTAACCCAGCTAGTGGCACCTATCTATTTTGAAATAGATGTGGATTCCCAGCTCTTCCCTGGTGATAGGCCCGTTAGTGAACCTCGTGGTCGAATTTCTCATTCTTTCAGCAGGCTCTCCATCATCACTGCAAGGCAACTTTACAGGCTGTCACTGGCAAGGTTACAGTGCTGCTGCCTCAGCAGCACCTTTGCTGGGATCAAGTAACACCCCTTCTTTGGTGGGGAAATGGTGATGGGGGAAGAAAGCGAGAGCAAAGTGCTGTGCCTCAGTGTGAACCATGCAATGCTGCAACATCTACTTCAGCCCAATTTCAGTTTAGGTAACAGAATTTTTTAAAAAAACACTATGACCTCCATCACGGACACAAGAGCATCATCAGCATCACATCAATTACATATCCATAAATCATTCTGTCTAGTTCTGCCACAGTGGTTTCCATCCACTGACAAACTGAAATTACACTGAATTTCAAACGGCCACTTCTTATTTTCTATCTTTCCCCATGCAGGTCTATAGAGCCTCCATAAAGAGAAAGCTTGTGATAAATGTTAGCACACTAAATACAAGTTTCCATCTTATTTCTCCACTTCAGAAGAAAAAAAACCCTTACTTTATTTCGTATCACTTCTATGACAGGTTGAATGGAAACACATTATAACCTCAGGTTTAAAAAAATCTACTGTGTTGTCTCCAAGGTTAAGTGCAGGATCAGATAAGCACTGAAGGCTAGATAATTCAGCTGTGGCCAAGACTATTAAAATACCATGCTGTAGCTCAGTTTTCTTTTCTCTGCATATCTCCACATATTTAAGAAAGGATCAGCACCACTACTGTCCATCAGGAACCACTAAGTGAGAAGAAAATGAGGACCACAGTCACAGAAGGTGCTGGAAAGCAGCACAAACCAAGACTTCTTAGTTCCAGGAGAACAGGTTGTTGGAAGGATGCTTCAGCTGCCCCTGAGGGTACCACAGACTTTAACTGAGAAGAGGGCCATGGGTCTGCTTCATCAGGGCACTTCCCACCAAATGCTGTCCACTCACAATGACTCTTCAGATGTACTCCCAGAGGGGCACGAGCTCCTTGTGGCCTACAATGCAGATTTTAAACTCCTTCCCTCCTGTTGAGCTTTTGCAAGTCAAAGACTTCCCTGGGACATCACTAGGTGATGACAGTCAGTGTTCAAGCTCCTCAACCCTCCATGCTCCACAACAAATGCATAAGACAACCCAGCACCTCCCTTGCATTTGCACTTGACAGGTCTGTAAAACTACAGAATCCTCCACACAGTAACATCTGCAAAAATCTGCTTTGGTTAAACCAGTTTATGATGCTTTGGCACTTTTATGAAGCATGCTATCTACCAGTATGCAAGCCACAAGGGCATATTTAATTCTTAAAGACACTATTTTGCATGAATGACCAAGAGCAGCCAGTTCTTTCTTGTTGTGTAATACTTTCAGTGAAGATTAAAGATATAGAACAAAAATCAGATGCAGGCTGTGTTTGGAGCATAGCACCCACAGACACGCTTTGCTTCTAGAGATCACTGGGAGAAAAATTGCAGATGGGTGTCAATTACTGCTCCAGATTTATATATACACACATACATAAAAATGGAAACTGCATATATCAGGTGGAAAAATACTGCAGAGACAGATGCATGAGAACTCCTCCCCGAAAAACAGGCCATTACCTTTTTTGTACACAAAGCAGTAGTTCTTCCAATTAGATTTAGAAATAGGGTTAGAAACTGGAGCAGATTGTTTATGCCATCAGCAATTCAGAGAGGTTACACAGTACCCAACCAAAGGGTAATTGACATTAAGGTCAATTTTTCAGCCTTTCAATTACATAATATCAATAAACGGATACATGGGAATGATGCCAAATGTGAATATTGTATCTGGCAACCAAGCTAGAGTGCACAAACAGAAGGAATTTCCCTACCTGCTGTGGAAATAATCCCCTTCACAGCTAAGAAAATATTCTTTTTCTAAAAATAACCTTTATTTGCAGATCAAAAATTTGTTCCCTTGCCTCGATCTGTAAATGTACCACGCTGCACTGAGAGAAACCAACAGATTGTTGGTGGTACATAGCTCTTGAAGAGAGGTTTCTAACAGCTAGTTTGGGCACATCACCTTGAAAATGGCTCTTTTTTCTCTTTCCTCCACCTGCTTACAAGTTTCCACAGTACAGGAGGAGGGAGCTCTTTAAGTCCAACAGAAGTAACCCACAGCGCAGCAGCCACATGAGGAAAAAAAATGCATTGTCCAGTTTCCCAGACCAGCTAACATATATACCTTTACATACATGGGAACTGACTATAGTTTGGTAGGTAAGGCTGAGAGGAAACATGGAAGGAGACAGCCAGACCCAGTGTGAGTCCAGCCTCAATCACAGTGAGCCGGAAAAGACAGGTGAGGTGCTTTCACTGGAAAACCTGAGGCAAAACACATATGGATCTTACTGAACGCCATGATACAGTCAGGAACTTACTATGAATATGGGGCTTGATCAGGATTTAGGAAAATATACATATCAACACATCACCGTCCACATTTGCTATCAGTATGAAAGGAATGCTAAGAAATAGTTGCAAATAGTTAGCAAATGTAGAAAACATATTTTTGCACAGTTATTGTGTACATGTATATTCACATCCCAGTGAAAAATACTTTACACATTTCTGACCAAGGAATTTAAAATATATTCAGCTAAATGAACGACAATATAAAAATCATTTGACAAGGAGATTAATTTTCATCATACTCTATTCCCACTGATTTCAACGTAACAGCTCGCAAGTTGATGGCGATGCACACACTCTGAAAGTTTGCTGGATCCATGTTAATAAGCTGTCACTTAGAAGAGACTTAACTGAGAAGTAAAATTATTGAATAGAGAATTAGTTTTATGTAGCTCAAACTGGGACATAAGCAGACACTTTCAAAACAGATTATCAATGATTTCAAACTGCCTCAAGCCTAATGTGCTCTTTTTTTTGCAAATGAACCTATGGAGATAGATGTGAATCAAAGCAGAATCCCTGTGAAGCCCACAAGACTTCATGCTATGTGGGTAATAGCATAGCAAGGCAGAAGTCTTATTTGCTTCTTATTAAACTGTAGGGTCAATCACTTACTGTGCTCTTTACAGGCTGCCTTCTTCAAGAGGGAAGCACAGTACTTCTCACCTAGAAGTCAGGGCATATAACAAGCTACTGACAACTATGAGTAGAGTGGAAGTCATTTCTTCAGCTGTTTCTTCCAGTAATCAACTTGTTTCTCTATAAAAACTGTATAAACTGGTGACTTCTGTCTTGGTGTTAAGACAAATTAAATCATGTCATATCATAAAAGCAGAATACAGTGGTAGAAAATATATTACAGGCATTTTGTTCCAACCACCACATTTGGACTGCTACTTAAATGTCAGTCACATTTATTCAGTGCTCCCAGGGGAACCTTGGATGTGGCCATTCCCAGCATTTCTGTTCACTTCTGTCTCTATGAAATTATTACTTTCTGAAAGTTTAGTTTTGACTGTGCCTCACAAGAGCCATATTATGCAATGAATGCAGTCATATGGAAACAAAGCTCATGCTATTTTAAAACAACTCTGTTCAAAATCCTCAGACTGTCAAATCTGTATCACCCAAAATTATTCCGGTGGTTTTAAAACTGTACAGAAACTTGTAGGAAGCAATAGTCTCTCAGTCACACAGACATCACACTAATGGCAGAGGAGTTTGCGTGCCTAAATAAAAAGGGACCATTTGGTGGCACAGCACGTAGTTGCCCATTTCTGGAAAAACACTCTTTGGAGCAATCTTGTTAGCTCCAAGATGTCTGACAGATTTGCAGCAGCACAGTTAACATTCAAATAGCGCTACTTCTTCTTCGGTGCTCTGTGGGTAACAGCAATAAATGAATAATCCAACCTGCTCCACACTCGTCAGTCTAACATCTCATAATTTTGCAAGAATGTCACAACTTCCAGACTCACCCTCCTTTTAGAAATTCAGGATTACTTCTTCTAAACTTTATGATCCTGCAGAGGTAAAACTGCTGAAGTTTTTCTGAAAGGTAAAAGGGTGAACACTCCATGCATTCTAGAAGCAGCAAAGCTTCCTGCTTTTCAGTGACTCACTTTTGTTGCATTAGGCGCACAACATTTGACAGGCATTAAGTTCATCAGCGTCACTTCTAGTGAAAAACAGAACAGCAGCATTCCATGCAGATCAGTTTGTCATTTTACAAGTAAAAAATAATAAATCAAAACAAATTGCTTGCATTGTCTAAAACAATCTCAGCATGGAAGTCACATAATTTTAAGTTGTGCTATGAAAAGCAGACTTCTTGTGGAAGAAAGAAAAACTTTTTATAGCATTTAAATTGTGTCACAAACATTTATACTTGTAACTGGAACTGTATTTTGTATTAATCATATTGTACATTCATAATCGTAAACTCTCTGTGTACAAGGGGGACTAATGTTACAACAAGAATAACAATATTAAAGAGAAAGAAACTGAGGCAGAAACATCAAGACTTCACAATGCCAAAGTGGGTTAAAGAACACAGTAACCTGAGAAATAACTTGAAATTGTTCCTTGTATGATTTAGGATTCTATTATGACAGCGTATGATACAAGTTCTTATGTGAATAAGAACCAAAGGAAAAACTTACAATTTTTTTCATCCTATCAGGGAAGTTTCATTCATACTGGCAATATCAACGGACATTTCACCTGGGGATTAATCCCTCCTCAAAAGGATTACTCCCTAAAGTAAGGTCAGCACAACTAAGTCCTGGATTTCTCACTCATACTGAAAACAAGCCAATAAACAGATCAGTCTTGAAACCTGCTTGTGTGTCATTCTCATGCATGAATGTGCCTTCATGGCCTCCATACAAACAAGGTGTGAAAGTCAAGACTGGGCCCAAAAAATCCCTGGGACATTTGATGTCAGGTTGCTAAATCTGGCACCAGAAACTTAATATTTTGGTTTCAGACAACTAAAACCCTTCCTTCTAAATGACAGTATTGCTGACAATCAGTGTGAGAGTGTCATCTGAAGGACAAAACAGCATGCACAGACCTTTCACACCATGCTCCCTCCAAAAAAGATGTTTACCTCTGCTGCTGCAGAGGCATACTCATTAACTTGCAACAATGGAGAACTGAGACTGCTATTATTAAAAAGTGAACCTTAGCA
>NW_010162620.1:0-1081 GCF_000695765.1 Mesitornis unicolor | reverse complement strand
CTGCTTCTTAAACGTGGATGACACAGACACTGTAATTCTTATTTTTGGTACCAGAACTCAGTGGAGCAATGATGATTCCTGCACTCCTAATAGCACTGTAGGTAGCAGAGAGGGAAATAATAAAGTAGCAGCAGCAGATGGGTGCTACAGGATGAGCTCAGGCACCTTTAGCTGCTCCTTAGCACATCTGTCATGAGCACAGCAGGTTTCTGTGAAGCCTATTTTACCAATGATGCAGCACAACGTGGTATGAAAGGTAAGACACAATGTCATCCGAATCCTGCATGGGCCCATGCAGAACTTGACATATCCCACTGCACTCAGAGTCATACCGGCTACTGGTGTAATTGCAAGGCATCGACAACCAGAATTTGGATTAATTCTTGTATTAGGGATCATTCTTTCAGGAGCACTTCCCTGCAGTGGCACAAGAGATAAGAGATGTGATGGATGAGAAAAACACAGGTGTTGAAAAGCCTAATGACTGCTGTTAGCTTGCATGTCCGCACCTACAGACTGCAAACAGCAACCAACACTGTTACCTGAAGATGTCTGCAATGACAAATAGTAGGAAATAACTGGGGATTCTGTATTTGGTTGCAAATAAACAAACAAAAACGGCACATTACTCTAGCCTTGGTCTCAAATCTCTAAATCCGAAGAAATTCCCCTGCCTTCTATGACAGAATTTCAGAGTTATCCCCAAAGCAAGCTGAGTCAGAACCTGATTCAGAAATTGTACCCTTACAGACTATCACACACAGATTTTGTATTATGAAACATCCACCCTGACCTTCCTGCAGTATCACACCATGCCTAAAGCCAGAGAACCAAACCTCATTATTCAGATTTCAGCTGTACTCTGGAGCCAGGAAAAAAAAAAAGTGTGTGGGGGGGTGGAGTTTATGTTCATTGCTGATTTACAAAGTCAGGCTAAGCAAACGCCGATAGAAACCCGGTACGCAGCCCTCGTTGAAGAAGCGGGCATCTTTCCCCGCGAAGGCATTCCGGGACCTGCTCCCGCACCCCGGGAGACCGCGGTGGGATGGGGGGGGACGACCGGAGAATTATGCCAGACGGC
>NW_010162619.1:6239-8020 GCF_000695765.1 Mesitornis unicolor | reverse complement strand
TAGTCATCTACTGCCTCTCATTTATGTCCTCATATATTAACTTTTTTGTAATTTTCATGTGGCCCCTCCCTCCAGCATTTTTACTCTGTAGTGCCTTTCTGAATCACCCCCTCCCCATGAGGAAATAAGATGGTTCAGTGTTGTATCATTTGGGATTGTTCTCATCACTAACAAAGACTTTTTAAAAAACAACTTCTGCAACAATTTGAAGTCCCTGGGATGGTGTATTTAACACGATCTGCCTTCCCACATTACTTCTAAGTGGGAGGTCTTGTTTGATGCTGCCAATGACTTACTGTCCCTTAAAAAAAAAATGAGCCTATAAAATAATGTGATTTATTTTTGTTCAATTTTTGATGTATGTCATTGACAGTCATATAAATGTAGAAGAGTAAATCTTAAAAGTCAAGTTCTAGTTTGTGGTGAGTGAGGAACATACAGCACTTCACTGCCCCTCATATTTTGTATTCTTTCTAGAAATGTATCCAGGGCATTTACCTTTAAAGCTGTCTGCAGAAGGGAAACTTGCAGACCAGCTCTGCTCTTCCCAGGAACAGAGATTACTTTGTTTGAAAACTTACATGCCATTAATTTGAGTAACTCTTTGGGCTGCATTCTTAGCTGTACCCAGGCTTGGTGGGAACAGCTGGTGGAGGGGCGCCACAGGGGAGCTGTTTGCAGCTTTCCCATCAGTTTTCTTTCAGAGATACTCCGAACTACAAGTTGTAGCTCATATATTCCTCTGTGGCACTCCTGGTCAGGGTTGCTTGGCTCTGGGAAGTGAGCAGCCTGAATAAAGCATTATCCTAGGCAATATCGAAGCACAGTTGGCGAAGATCACTGAATGCAGCTTTATACCACATCGCAGCTCTTCTGGGGCTTCGTAAACCTCGGTGCCTTGGGGAGTCCCAGGGGTGCTCGGATGGGCAGGGGTGCAGGCCACTGTGTTGTAGGCACTTTGGTGCAGGTTGGGCAGGTGTAATGAACTGTTAAAAGCCACTCCTGAGTGTTAAGCAAATCTGCGTGACTACATCTGAACTTCTCCTCCCTTGAAGAAAATAAAGGGAGCCTTTGCCCTGCTGGAGAGCTTCCACCCCAGAGTGGTAAATCACTGGCAGGATTCTGCGGCTCAGCTCCCCCTTTGACCTCTCATCATGGCTGGATCCAGGTCTGGAGACCACTTCTAGTAAATCCACTTCCAGCAGTGACACAGGTAAAGATTTTGAAGTAGCAGCTGGAAAGAGGATCCCACAAAGTTACACTTATCAAGCTTTTCTGACCCTCTTTTTCTACCCAGAAAAGCTATCTGGGTAGAATTTGAAGATATTTATTTTTTTTACTCGTCTAGTTATTACCAGAACAATTGCCCTTAGATGTAGAGATATGGGTATTTCTCTAGAATATGCATAATTAGTATGACCCTTCCCAGAGCATCACAGATGGCCATGCATTCTCAGAAGGTAGAAAGTGTCCCAGAAGTGTTGGATTTACCCCAGGTATAAAGAAATTGGTTGTGCATACTGGTTCTGATACTCCCTATTTCTGTTGTCCAAATAAATAACCCAGTTTAGGACTTAGTATATTAAACAGTGTGAGACCACATAAAGTAGCTGAAATCAGCATGCAAGGAATGTAGACGACTTTAGATGAAGCTGGAATCAGATTACTGGAAACTATTAAAGTAAAAATTGGAAATTAGAAATGTACTGTGATGTCCTTTGGGGAGAGGTCAGCGAACCAGCAGCTCTCTCTGCTTTACACAGGTTAAGATTATTTCCTGC
>NW_010162619.1:2948-6208 GCF_000695765.1 Mesitornis unicolor | reverse complement strand
GAAAGTTATGCATGTTAGCTTCATGCAAATTAAGACAATTTTATAAAAAAAAGGAAGATAAAAGAAGAGCTCTACTCTAAGATGATGCTGTTAGCACTGGATTCACACTGACATTTTCATCTGCCAGTACTTTCAGGTGCCTTTTAGGACTTACTTTCCAAATTCAGTTCATATTTAATCCTTTACAGTCTGGCACCTTCATAGTGAACTCCAAGGCAACATTTAGAGCTGTGACATATAACCGTTTGTTTTCATTCTCATTTACTAAGTATGTGGTCAGAGACTGTCGTGTATGAATTATCTTTTGCCTTTGATGCCGTGTTCTTTCTTTACTGGCTGTATTGTGTGTTTCAATTTTTTAAGCAGAGTTTTCTATTCATTGTTATGAAAACCTAATTTTTTGGGGGAGGTTTTGTGTGAATCTCCCCCCATCAAGGGAAAGCAGCACTGTACCAGCTCTGGCTCTGACTTCTGCATCACCCTGTGTCCCAGTCCTGAGACACCATGTGCCCAGTTCCCTCCCTGAAGGCGGATGAGGAGATGCATTTTATTTCTTAAGTAAAGCCACGAGGGAGGCCACTGACATGGCCACCTCATGACTCAGATGGCAAACAGCAGTTCCTTCAGTGGTAGCAATACAGACCATTGCAATTTTGTGTCCATTTCCTAATTACTGAGTGTTTTTTGTTCAAAAGGGCCTTCCAGAGCTGAAATTTTAAGTCTTGGTCAAATGATAATCCAGATAGTAGTAATGGCAGTAGAGACGGGCCCTGGGGGCATCCCACCACTTACCAGAAAGGATCATCTGCCATTTGGGGCATATAGTGCCAAAACACGAACACAGAAGAGCGCAAGGCTAAATTAACAAGTAAATAATGAAGAGTAGGACAGAGGCATTAACAGCCAAGAACACGCCCTGGACTAGAGTGTTTACTTTAGTCATAGAGACGCAGCAGGGAATTACATGTTTTAAACTTGAGGATGGGAAACAAAGTATTGCTACGAGAGCTGTGAAAAAAGGGGGAACAAAGCACCTCACATCTAATAGCAAAACCACCTCCTTTTCTTAGCTACAAGTGGAAGAGGAAGTGAGTAACTCTGCTCACCCAAGGAAGCCTGGGTGTCAGAAACAACACCACAGGAGCTAGGGAAGTTCCCCACATTATTTTAGCTCTCTTGAATGCAAACACAATTACTGGTTCATGGGCACACAGAGACTGCTTTGTTGTGTGAACCTTGTCCTTTTATTCTCCAAAAGGGTATAATTGCAAATTACTTCAGGCTGGAGGCTTCTTCTCCTTGAAAGTACCCAAAGGGTCAGGCAAAGCCCATCCATACCAGGAGAAACCTTATGCCACAGCTGGATGTGAGGCAGAGTTAAATCGGGGCTCACCTCTTGTCCTCAGTTCTTCTCAACCTACAGTCCAAAGGGATGTGCTAAGGACCATGAGCTCTTAGGAAACAAGAAAGATAAATGGATATATGGTCCTTCTGACATCAGATAACTTGAATAGATTCTGTGTCTTGGAATGAACCCCAGGGAAGAAGAGATCAACATAGAGCTCCCAATTTGGATGCCAGTCCCTGAGTTGGGTGGTGGAAGCAGCTGTCAAGGGGTCCTTGCTGGAGTTACTGGGCAGCACCAATTCTTTCTGCCCAAGTAACTTCTCCAAACATTATGTGGATGGAAAGCCCTTGAGGAAGATTTCCAGCTACCCATCACCAGCTGGGAATGCAGTCCATCTAGCTAAATACCTGTTCCTTGTACGACTCTTCCTGCTGGCCATGAGGACTCCTGCTCTGGGAGGAGAGAAGACAGTGAGAACCAACCAGTATCTGAGTCACAGGGTGAAAACACAGGCAGCTGCCAGTGTATTATCAGGGAGAAACACTCAGTATTAGGCCTATACAGTAGCCTCTTCTCTTTATAAAGCACACAGAGACTTGAAGCTTTTGCCAGCAACGCCTTCTCTCTTCTGTTCTTTCCTTTAGGAGTAAAAATTGTATTTAGTGCATGACTGAAGTAAAACATGTGCTGGTTGTACTTTGCCTACCAGGCCCTTGACGTACTCTTGGCTTTGGTTTCTTAATGAAAAATGCGTATGTGAGTCAATAATCATGTATCTGGGGTATTGACAGAAGCCAGCCAGCTAAATGCTGATGCTGTCATCCCCAGTTCCCATACAGCTGCTGTAACTACAAATTCCAGCCCAGATAATTTAAGAAACAGGCACAAACCTACCCCTTAAGGAAAGCTACATGCTTTTTAGCAGAAACTAATGGTAAACCACAAACATGAGTCTAGAGGCTGGCTCTAGCTTCCCATTTTTGTCCCTTACTCCAAAAAGTCGTTTGTCTAAGCAAGGTAAACCTTTTATTTTTTTTTTTGGCTAAGACAAATTAATCTGAAGCAGCAAGTGTTGTAGTAGCAGCAGATCTTGTAAAAGAAATCTCATGTATTCTTCTCTGTTAGCAACTGTCTTTGATTTGCTAGAACATTTTTCTCCAGAATTGCTGTGGTTTTCAGCCCCAGGCCTTTGGAAAGTTTCTTGACCAAACTTTCTAGAATTAAAACACATTCATGCTGATGTCTGCATGGGGATTTGGGACCCATGAGTGTCGGATGGGTGTTTGGAAATATTTGTCTCAGGGACTCCAGATTTCACCTGTGCTTCCAGAACTCCAGGAGCTTTTTCCAAGGAAATAAGTTATTTTAAATCTTCTATCATTTCCTGATGTGTTGATGACATTTGTAAATGGACTGTTCCTCCAGGGGGATATATAAACCGGCAGAGAGTTGGTGGATGTTTCTTGTGTAGACTTTGTTGCAAACCCATGGCTTTCAGGTCTGTTTTCTCTCACTCTGCTTCACTGCTCCTTAGGAAATACTTCAGCCCCTCTATTCCTGTAATAGGAGCTCTGAATTGGTCACACAGCTTGTAAATTGGCACATCTTGTGCCTTTGGATATGCGGGAGAACATGTTGGGGACATTAGTTAAAGCATCCAGAATTCTGGTTTATGATTTACCACTGCCATATGAGGAATGCTTATCCTGAATCTATTGCCCTGAAATCACCCCTGGCAGCAGCTGTAAGAAGTTTCTTAAGAAATGGATGCAAGAAAGCAAAAATGCAGAATTG
Source organism: Mesitornis unicolor (assembly GCF_000695765.1). Lineage (NCBI taxonomy): Eukaryota > Metazoa > Chordata > Aves > Mesitornithiformes > Mesitornithidae > Mesitornis > Mesitornis unicolor. The sequence continues at coordinate 3,066 of NW_010162619.1, read as the reverse complement.
TATCTGTAATGTCACTCTCCTCCTGTTCCCAGTGCCTTGCCAGATACTCTCTTCTGACACACATTTTCTCAAGTCTTCCTTTATAACCTCTCGCTCAGCTTGCCTTCCTCAGCATGAA
>NW_010162619.1:0-2917 GCF_000695765.1 Mesitornis unicolor | reverse complement strand
CTGGGAGCACTTCTGTAGCTCCAATCTTCTTTGCAGTCCCCCAGCGACTCTGGACAAATTGAATCTTTCTTCTCTCTTCTACACCTGCTCTGAAGTGTTTTATTTCTTTACCCCGAAAAGTATTTACTTCTACTTTATTCATTATATAGTCCTGGTTGTGTTTCTAGTCACTGTTGTCTTCTTATGCACTAGCAGATATTTTATACTGGATTTTGCTGCCATGGCAACTTTGCTGCATATCTCTTTAAATTTATTTTAAAGTTCTTTCAAAATGCATTCTTTGGCAATAAAGAGGAACGCTAGAATAGCTGAAACATCACAGTTTTCGCTTCATGCTTGTCACAGCAAGGTGAAAAATTGACTCTGCCTTTCCAAAGGAAGCTGCTGCTAACGGCACAGCGCTCTCTGCTGTCCTGAGCACACAGAGACATTTCTGTGTCCAGCCGAGCCCGCTGATTTGCTGCATAACCCTGCACTATTTTTTCAGCTGTGCAGCATTCATTTTGATTTCCAAGTGTGTGGAGAGTGTGCTCACACACTCGCCAGCAGCCTCCTCTTAATTCACACGAAAGGGAGCAAGGCATAGACACTCGATGCGCAGTTTTGTCTGCGAAGTAGGGTAGATGTATGAAAGGTCAGTCCCTTCTCTTCATCTTTCCCTTCACCTTTCCTCCCAGCTCATTTGCAGTGACACTTTTTGTAACATTTCTTAACACCCGACCTAAACGTTTTCAGTCCCAACCTCCTCAGTGGCCTGACACACCTATTTTCTTCTGGCTTTTTGTGGAGCACTGCATGGGTGGCAAATCACGCACTGGACTAAGTCTTCTCTCTGCACAAAATGGAGCCTTTCTCTTAATTTTCCACACTGGTTTTGTAGTTTAGTGATTTACTACTTGATGTAACTTGCCTTTTGTTTTAAATTTTTTTAAACTTCGTTTTTTAAATTTAGCTTTGATTTGTAGCTAACAGCCTTCCTCTTTTAATTTCTTCAGTCGGACCCATTTATTCAGTTCTGATCTTCTTTCTGACACCATTTTTTGCTGTTGTTGTTTTCCCTTACTTCTCTCTTGTCAAAAGCATAGTTCACTCACCGACTGCTTCTTTGCCCTGGAAAAATGCAGCTATTGAGGTAAAAAAGGGAAAAAGGCTGAGGAGACATTTTCCTGCTAAAATGTGTGTGCCCTTGGTTCTGTAAAAGACCATGGATGTGATAATGGACTTGAAACAGGATACATTGTCGGAAGTAATACATTTGGGAATGAAAATGTGTTGGGTGATGTTCTTGATACTTACAGCCATAGAAAGCTGGTTGCTCCATGTGAGAAATAAGGGTAAAGTCATGTACACATTGTTCTGTCCAATGTATTTATCAACAAACTGGATGCAGGAGTTGAATGCACCGTTAGCAAGTCTGCTGATGATACCAAACTAGGAGGTGCTCATGATTCTCTTGAGGGACAAGTGGGCTTGCAGAGGGATCTGGACTTGGAGTAGTGGGCTATGATTAATGGGTTGACTTTTTAACAGGTTAAAATGCTGGATTCTGCACCTGAGATGGAGTAATGCTGGGTGTAATGAAGTGGTCAGGCAGTTGGACTGAATGATTGCTGTAGGTCCCTTCCAACTGAAATAGTCCGTTCTATTCTATTCCCTCTCCGCTTCCAAAACACACTAAAAAAATTACTGAAGGTACTGGGAGAAACGGGGATGGCCTTTATCATAGGTACTCCATATGAAAAGCGCACTCTGTTGCTGATATAATGCTTCCTTCTTGAAGTTACACGTGACTATATTGCCAACACTGACTCCAATTCTTAAAAGCACCTGCACTTTCCTTTCATGCGTGTAAATACATGGTAGTTAACTAAACAATGCCATTCTAATCCTGAGGCATGCTGAGGTATCCACTATGGGCCTGGACCTCTGAGAAACCCATCCTCTTTTGGAGCAGCACATACCGTAGCAGCACATAAAATGACAATAAACACAAGTATTCGGGCACCTTCATCTCTCCCATGTTGTTCTGACTCGCATTGTTAGCAATACAGCTCAGCTTGTTGTCTCAGTAAGAAAATATTAACTTGTATTATCAGCAAATTACTGAGAAACTTAAACTTGTGTCAGAAGCTAAGTCTGGGATGACAGAGTCTTGCATATTCTGGGCAGAAATTCCGAATCATATATGTGTACAGTTAATAGAAACACAATGCAGCATGCAGAAATGGAAAGAAGAAAGCTTACATAAGGAGCAAGGTTTGTGATTCTCATCTAGAGACAAGAGGCTTTTCATCTCCCTTTTAAAGTAACCTCTTACTGTAGAAAAAGCAATTTATTTTCTCTTGGTCAGCTATTCCATTCTGCAATCTTAGATTTTTAAATACAGAAAACTTAAAAAGTCCATAGAGGTTTCTTGATGCCATTCTATGTTTCTTTGGATTTAGGATATCAACCCCAAATAGGACTGGTTCAGAATACGTGTGAAAGTACTTAAGCTAGGCTGAGCCTCTAAAAGCCGACAGGCCTTAAACTACCCTGCAATAAAGGAATCACTGGCTTTAGAATAAATACTAATGGCCATGGCTTTGCAAAATAGTTTAAGAAAACACACTGATTGAAGAGAACTCCTAATGATGACCCTTGCTAACGCAGGTATGTTAATGCTCTGTTAAATGGGAAAGTGTGCACTGTGCAGGATAAAAATCCCCAGCAACAGCTGACAATCATGCACCCATAAAAAAAAATGACCTTTACCCTGTTAGAAACTTCACACTTGCCAAGTATAATTAGGGCAGCATTTCTTAAAATGCAAACTGTAAAACATCAGAAAGCAGTCCAATAAGCAAGAGCAAACTTCTCTCAGTGCTAGGAGTATATATGCAAATTTTTGTAATCACAGAATCACAGAACGTTAGGG
>NW_010162618.1:0-495 GCF_000695765.1 Mesitornis unicolor | reverse complement strand
GTTCCTCGCCCTCCCCCCACCCCGCCTGACGCACCGACGGCCCCGGGCCACCTCTCTTACTCCCGCCCCCTGCCTTCTTCCCTCAGGTCCCTTCTTACGCCCCCATCCCCTTCTTCCCTCAGGGCCCTTTTCCCTTATATGTTCGTTTTGTCAGGGTATTAGTTTTAAGAGCTGCCCAGAGCTCCCTGTGGGGCTGAGGGTGCCATCCTTCTCTCTGCTACCCTATATCTGCCCCACAGCCACCCCGGCACCACCTGAGGGGCAGAAAGGCCATGATTAAACGATTTTCCATGCAAACGTTGCTGCTGTTCATTGGGTTTTGCTCCCAGATATATTTCATTTCTGGGGGCTTTTTGTGGTTTATGGGCAGGAAAAGTTTCTCCTCTGGTGGTATCTGGTGATATTGTGAGCAGAAAGGTGACAAGAATTTAATTATTTATTATTCCTAAAAACTCTGCATGAGCGTTCAGGGTGGCCTGAGTGGCGGTCAGGCTC
>NW_010162617.1:0-3056 GCF_000695765.1 Mesitornis unicolor | reverse complement strand
CAAGCAGCTACCCGAGGGCCTTATTAAACAGTTGTGGTGCCTGGGTCCCTTGGTGTGCAACAGCACAACGGTTTGCTCAACGGCCTTCTGTGCATGGGGTCCTGGAGGCTGGTAAAGAGAAGATAAGACACCACACACTCCTAAGCACTCAGAAACCCTTTGTATGGTAAAAAACCCCAACAGTCTGTAGTAATAAAACATAAATGTAGGGCAGTACTACCAGTCCCCGCATTGAGATAGTGTCAGGCACCAGAAAAATTTACTTGAGATCGGAGAAGGGCAGGTATCATTGGTGGGAAAGTGCAGTGCCTCCGGGATAGATGGGATCAATGCCTTGTCAGGATGAGATATAAAGAAAAAATAACATGAATGTTTATTCCCCAAGACAAAGAAAGGTCTGGGCAGACCAAAGTTGTCAGTGGTGATGTGCCACTGAGAACTATGGCTCAAGTTCAGATCAGCTTGAACTCATTGTTCTGCCTGTGATGTTAATGGGTAAGAGATCCCCCTACCTGCATCTCCACCCACAAACGTTTTAATCTCATTTTCTCCTCCAGTGCTGTTGCAGACAGAGAGTGAGAGAAGGGCTGGGTGGGTATCCAGCAGCTAGCCAAGGTAAACTCACCACGTGGCATGAACTTTAAAGACGGGAAAGTAGCCTCTGAAAGCACGCGATCTAGGAAAAAGTCAAAATGCGATTACTGAATTGTATGGCCATTGCTGCCATATCTTCAGGAGGTGAAAGGAGTAGCCTCTTCCAGTGAGTTAGAAACTAGAAATATAGAAATCTTGGTGGCTATACATCTGTTTTCATTCACTAATAGCAGGGAAGTTAAACCTTCCTCTTCTTACAGTCATTGCTACCTCTTTCTCTTCCTATTCTGTCTGGAAATAGGAAGAAATTATTAAAATTCTTTGTCCAAGAGTGATGTTTTACTTCTAATTTTACTACCATTGTAAAGTGACAAGGTCTTATAGCTGTATTCAATCTCCATGTGTCACCAATTACCTTGAAGCAAATGAGTGAGTGGTCAACTATTTTAAGGACATCTTGTTCCTCTGCTGCCCTTACCAAAATATTAATGCCAATAGAAGTTTTTAGAAGAATCATGCCTTTTCCACAGTCAGTCACTCTGCAGTAGAAGAGCATTGCCCAGAGTCATGAAATCCTAGGGGCATTTCTATGTTTCCATACTGGAAATGGCTGAGGAGAATGTCTACCACTCTATAACATTTTTATTAAGAAGATAAGGACTGTTCTCCATGTTCACCTAGGAACTAGGTTGTGTTTCAGTATAGAGAAACATTGAATTCTCTTATTTCCACAGAGATACCTATCCCTGAGACAATACTAGTGTAACAGAGAGTGGTGTTGGAGTGTGGTCATCTAGACTGTCACACTGCACATGGGTTTGCTTGCTGGCTGGCTTTCAAATGCTGTCCAGATAAAGAGGCTTTCTTTACTATTAGACATGTATTTCTTCTGGAATATTTCTGGTTCAAATAAACACCACACTTGGCCATTTGCAAGATTTGTATTCACTTTACCTTTGCAATCAAATATTCTTGAAGTAAAGATGTCGCTTACACAGGACTTTTATTTAAACTCTGCTTTCTGTCCTAAACTAGTATTTCTCATATGCGTTCTTATTTCTTATTAATTTGATCTTACCATGTATGTTGACACCACAAAATGATATCACAACCGTGCCTATAAACTGTTATCCCTTAGATGTCGCTGTACAAATTTGAAACAAGACATAGACCAGGAAGTTGCTCCAAAAATTAAGAAAGGTTTGTGATCCTCCTGATTTAGTCCTCCCTGATTACCAGGTATTTTCAGTGACACAATGCAAAACACAGAAGCAACTCTTTAGCTCAAGCTCTTGTAAGATTTGTTACTGAAGTGTAGAGGAGACTAATGTTGTTTTCAGTGACACCTTCCATAAGCTGTGGTCAAATATTTGCCCAGCAAAACCCAGAAGTGAGACCTCCAGAAAATTTATATGTGTACATATATATGTATATGTGTGTACATATATATGTGTGTATATATATATGTATATGTAAAATTATATATGTACATGTAAAATTATATATGTACATGTACATGTACATGTATATGTATATAGTTATAAGCCCTAACTTGGGCTGGGAACACCTTGTAGCCTTGAATCCTACTTAAGGCACTTTAAGGTGTAACACAGGCGCAGATCTTTATAGGGAATGTAGGTGGAGAACTAAAAGTGCTTCAGTTACTTCTGGATGGCACCAAGCAGGTCTTTTCCTTCCTCACTCAGCTGATTTGATGGTTTGTGCTGGGAAGGTAGGGGCTAGAGTCTCTTGTCTCATTGTGGCTCCTCAGGTGGAGACCCTGAGCTGCTATAGCTCATCACCCTCTGACTGCTTTGACTGGCACTGCACTGGTTTGGTCATCCTCACATTTCTTCTCTTCCCTCCTGCAACAGTGGGTGTAACAGCTGTTCCCATGGAAAACACACATCTTCCCTTGTGTAAATCTGCTCTGCTGGGCTAGGAGTTGTCTTGCATACTGGAATAGTCTTTAAACATTTCTTTTATTTTCTATTGGTACATGAAATTGTGCCTCCAAATTACTTCTCTGGTGACTCCTTCATTTCTTACAGTCAGCAAGGTGTCTTTCATTAGGTCTATGATTCTGTATTAGTCTAAACAAAATAAAAGAACTGATCTGGAGCTGAAGGATAGAGGGGATGGCTGGGAGGATCGCATCAGTGATAGGTGAATTAGACAGAATTATAGAACAGTTTGGGTTGGAAGGAAGCTTTGAAGATCATCTGGTTCAAACTCCCCTGCCACCAGCAGGGACATCTTTCACTAGATCAGGTTGCTCATCCAACCTGACCATCAACATGCAGAAAGGATTTGTTGCACTGGCAGGGGAAGGGGAGAGTCTTCCCTTCCTCTTACCTGCATCAGTAAAGATCCAACTAGCCCCTAACAGCAGGTTTTTAATTGCTAACCCATGAATTCAAGATACCACAATGTGGTTCTCATAAGAAGACATTTACTGCAAG
>NW_010162616.1:0-414 GCF_000695765.1 Mesitornis unicolor | reverse complement strand
TTTTGTCTATTTTTTTTGTTGTTGTTGTTGTTGTTTGTTTGCTTGCTAGTTGGTTTTTTTTTTTAAATTTGTTTGGTTGGTCTTGGGGTTTTTTTTGTTAGTACCTTGGAAGCCATGTTTCATTAGAGATAAATGAGAAACACAGTGCCTGTGTTACCATTGCGTCCTTCTTCTACCTCTTATCTCTTGAATATTCTCAAGTTTCCTTCATCTTTATTTTGAATAACCCATGTGTACAGCGAGGGAACATCTGGATTATGATCTTCCCCACCTGGATCAATTTTTTTATTAAGAAAATATTTATTCTGTAGACTTGCTCTGGGAGCGATGCTACCTGCCAAGCCACAAATCCATGTTTTCCTGAACATATTTTCAAGAAAATATGCATATCATATTTGGAAATCACCATAGATT
>NW_010162615.1:24317-33939 GCF_000695765.1 Mesitornis unicolor | reverse complement strand
CCAGCGAGGTATCGCTCTCAGGGGCCTGGGGAGCAGGAGTGGAAAAAGACAGTTCTCAGGAAAGAGATGAGCAGGGGGCAAGAGACTTTGTCCTTTTTTGTTTGGGTTTTTTTTGGAGTATTTTAGAGTGTGAAAATAAACCACAATTACAAAAAAAAAGGGGGAAAACTCCAATTCCTCTCTCCCTCTGTCCTCTGCTGGATAGGGCAGCTATAAACCACCTGAGCTATGCTACAAAGCACCAGCCATGCAACTTGCCCAGGGGATTCCCTTCTGGGGAAAGGAGGAAAGGTTTCAGTATTTTGAGCTCTGATTTTATTCTGCTCCATGTCTCCCATCTTCCCTGTGCTGGGTCTGTGAGCTCTGCAGTCCCCTACCACTGAGCTGTCCCTGTCCACTGGTGATCCAGGAGGCAGCAGAGCCAAGGTTCCCTGTGAGTTCCCACTCTCAGCTTCCCTGTGAACCTGCCACACAGGCTGCAGACACATCAAAACCATCAGCTGGACAGAAACGAGGGTACTTGTGCACACAGAAATCCTCTAACTTAAAAATCATCAGTGTCTGGGGATAGAAAAGAGGCCTCATGGTTCTTCTGACCAGCACTAGCAGCAGTGATGATATTTAGAGCAGAAAGGTAGGGTCCTCATCCAGCAGGAAGGGGAAACAGCCTTAATTTACTTGTGTCAGGGCTCAGTTACAGTTAAGCTTGCATTTCAGTTGTTCCTAGAAAATAGCTCTGCACTATGAGATCGTCACTGGGACACAGCACTGGGAATGATGCATGTAGGACTGGAAGCGGCCTCCTGAACCATAGCTGCTCAACACAGTCTGCATCACCTAATCAGAAGTTTAACAATTTCCCCTTTACACCAGTTCAGTACTTCTGCCTCAGCGGTATGCCAGGCCCAGAGCTCTTTCTCTTCATGTCTAAACTTATAGCAGAAGTTTCAACACTGCAACAACTCAGCAGTCTCAGCTCGAGGCTAAATTGGTCCCTGGTGAATTTATACACATTTGTATTGTGACAACAGTGTCTGTCGCACAGAACTGGATAACATACGATTTTATTTTTATTTTTTAGTTTGGCTGGAATAGAGTATCCCTGTACTCCTCAAGCAGGAATTGTTCATGCAGTATCTTCCAAGAACAATGACAGGGATCTTTACTGGACTTTCATCTCTGCCTCCCCTGCTCTTCAGAGACACTTGATCTTCCCTCAACACTTTTCTTCTTCTCTTTTGTTAGTGAGAAATAGCTGCCTTTTCAGAAAGAGATAACACCTTTATGGGATGTAAGAGCTAAGTGGGCAGGGGAAAACAGCAAGCTCAGGGATGTGGTGTGGCATGGAGGGCTGTGGAGGAGGGTAGGTGAGGAGAAGCCCGTTCCAAACAAGCAGGTGCATGATCCAGAGTCACGGCACTAAGAGGAGCCAAGAAGGCTGTCATCTCCCTGGCTCGCAACGTAGCTGCTGTGCATGCAGGTGTTTGCAGTGCATTCGGTGCAGGGGACCCAGGCGTGAGCTAAAAGGTGGTGTGATTTCATCTTCATGTGGGGCTAAGCTGCAGCTGCCAAACTATTTTTGATCAAAAGCAGAAGAATATATTATTTCAGCAGTGAGAGCTATACACTATCGCTTTGCTGTACAACTCTCTCTCTTCCTCAACCCTCCTGCATTCTGCAGTCCACTCTGCTCCTCCGGCAGGTTAGATCCAGATCACCCAGCCCACGATGACAGCTTACTCTCTCCTTCCTCTGCCCTCCTCCCCATTCAGGCCCCTCTGTTTGGGCGTGATGTGAAGATCAAGTTTTCCTAGCAGAAGGAAGCAGTGGTCCTCACCTGGTGAAGAAGTGAACAGTTCACACTTGGGGATCTCAGTGACGCCCATGAGCCTTGCAGAGAGATCTTAGGAAGGTTGCGTGGACATGAGACTTTCTCAGGCCCTGTCTGTGTAGCAGAGATGGCTGGGTGGAAAAATTCTGCTGGTACAGGTAACAGAGGGCAAGATGCACCTGGAGAGAAGGGGCTGGGAGGGACTGACAAAGCACCACAAGAAATGGGAAGGAGAACAGAAAGAGAAAAGAAAAATGAAGTTGAAGAGTCCTCTGATTTGATTTGGTGCCTTTGCTGCTGTTACACTGAGGGTCCTGCAAGTCCCGTGCATGGAGCATATTTAGTAACATGCACTCCTGACCAAGAAGCCTCATTCTAGTGTTTACACCATGGGTCCAACTTTCTACTCAAGGACCAAAACTTGCACCAGACCCAGAAGAGCTAAAACAACTCAGAGCCATAAAGCAACAGAGCCCAGCTTGCCTCTCCTGCTGCTGCTCCTTGATTCAACTATGTATCATGGCCAGAGAACTTTCATCCCAGATCCTACAAGGCAAGGGACGAAGGAAGGTAAATAAACTGGTGGTTTGGGACACCTAGGGACCACAGGAGGCCAGAGCATGCTCAAAAGTAGAATTGGAGCATTTCCACCAAGGGCAGACATGTATTATGCATTCCCTGAGTCTGAGGAGCCTAGTCTCAGGAGGCAACAACATTTACCATGCCAAGCAAGCACAGTTCATCCAGCTGGCATCTCAGGGGAGGCTGTCCCCACTCTTCTCTGACCATGCATGGGTGCACCATTGTGAATCAGAATCAGCTTTTTCACAGATGTAAGATCTAGCAGCAAAAGCAGGAACTGCTCCTCACTCCACTCCTGAGGACTGGCAAACTGAAAACTAATTCTTGGTTAGCATAACCCCACGTCACTTTAACTCCATTCCTGGCAGAGAGGAGGCAGGAAAAAGGCAAATCAGCTGAACCAACTCATACTTTCAGCAGACCTGGAGGATGATTAGAGCCATACTCACCTTTGGTACTTTCATGCTTTAGCCAAGACTGGACTGAGTTGAAAGGAGTTTTCTCCATTTCACACAGGTAACTATTCGGGTTTGTAGAGCCATCCTCACTGGATATTGGGAGCAGGCATTCCCCCAGATCGCCTACCCCATTGGAGTCTGGGTTGTCCTGGGCATCCTGCTGTAGAAAATAAGTGAGGATAAAGCCTTGTGAAATTTAATGGCAGATGACAGAGCAGACTTGTCAAAGCCTCAAGGGCTGATTCTGAAGATAGTGTCAAGCTAGCTAAGAGATCATTAGGTTTCCATGCCAAATTCCCTAAATTTAGGCTCAATCAGAGGAAGTTACTGACAGTATTGAAGAGAACTTTCAAAAACATACATCCTTTTTTTTCTCCTCAGATCCTTTTCCATGATATGTCTTTATGGAGAAGCTCTTGAAAATTGAAAATTTTATATTCCTCAGCAGAGATCCTTGGATGAATACGGAGTACTTCAAATGAGCAGGGTAGAAATACAGCACATAGTGCAACATGGGCCTAACCTTGATCTCCTTAGGACTCAGTTGAGAAGTACTGCGATTTTCTGACTCATCTCCTAGAAGGATGGAAGAGCACTTGTCTGAGTTGAGGGATAATGCTTCCATTTCGGCCAGCTGAACCTGCAGGAAGGGAAAATTGCTGTCACAGGTCATGCCTGGCATTCAAATTTCAAGCACTCACACTGTTTATGGTGGATGAGTGAGAGCCTGTAGACCCGAGATAAATTTTAGGTTACATTCCTTGGATACATCAGGAACTGCCTAACCCAGACCTGGGCTAGACAGGAGACTCCACTTTTTAAGGAAGATTGAACATATGATCTGCAAGCAGCCCAGTGCCAGTCCATGCTCCTCTAGTGCCAGAATTGGAGGAAGGAGTCCTGAATCTGCCCCAGCAATACAGCTGGCACAAGGCCCTGCAAGTAAAGCCAGGCAGGAAGAGGGCATCCTCAGGCCGGTGACAAGGCGGTTGGCCCTTTTGAGGGATGAGGAGTGGACCCCTCTCTCTGAAGGTGCCACAGACAGCCCTGCTTAAAATATGAAGGTGCTTTCATTCCAGGGATAGTCATGCCTCTTGCAGTCCATGCCAGTATCATGCTTTTCATATTCTCTTACCTTCATCACTGAAACCCTGTTTCCCTTCAGCTTCCCTGTGTCTCCCCTTTCCCCTCAACTCTAATCTACCCAAGACCTGAGCTAACACCATCTCTGATCCCACTCTCTGTTCCCATCCCTAAACTCACCTCTCCTGCCCACTCGTGCTCTTGCTTTCTGAAACCAAGTCTGACCACTGCATCTTTCTCATCCTTGAGCCTCATCTCTGCTCCAGTCCCATGCCTGACCTTGCTTCATCTTTTGAGCTGTTTCATACCACATGTGCCCCTCTCCCATCCTCTTTCCTACAATCTTTCAATTCCCCTCTGCCTGACATCTCTTTCCCACAGTACCTGAAAAGCATCTCCTTTTTCTAGTAGCTTAAGCAGCTGCTCTGTCCCTCCTGTGCTTGGCTTTCCATCACTGGTCTCTGTAGTCTCACCAGTTCCCACCACCAGCACCTGACTCTTGAGAGCTATATTCTGGGTTGCCTCAGTCAGGACTGCTTGCTTCCTGGCCATTTATCTTGTCCTCCCCTGTGTTTGTGTTTGCAAGAGGCAGGTACAGCTGCTGTACTATAAGAGGAGGTGGAACTTTTGGAGAGATGACTCCTTCGAGCTGGGAGTTTAGTGGCCTGTGCCAATGCCAGAGACTTGAAGAGGTCTCCATCCAAGGGATAATGCACTTTGAATAAACAGGAAGGAAAACCAGAGCTGGATTTAAATCAAGGGCACAAATGACATCCTTATTTGGGATATTAATCTGACACAGGAACATGTTGCCGTCCAACCATGAAGAGAGCCCTAACCGAGCACTGCTGCTCAGAGCATGGACACACTGGAGAGCCCACAATGAACTTACGTCAAGCACGCTACACAGCCACCAGTCAGGAGCTACTCGTGTAGAGAAACACAGTCTTCATTCAGTCCCACTTAATGTGCATACTCATCTGTTACTCGCCTAAGTGCTTATTACACCAGAACAACCTTACAGCTGTGCTCGTAGAGATGCGAGCATGAAATGTGATAACATCTGCGACTACCTTCTCCATCCATAAAAAAAGGGTTTCAACAAAAGCCAGAACAGTCCGTTCTTCACTGAACCACTTGCTCACAAATTCTGGCCACCCTGGGATTGACACAAAAAACATAATCAACTAAGTCATGAAGGGATAAATTGCATGTGAGAAAACACTGCTGCTCACTGGCAAATTGCTGTCACTGGCTAAACACACTATCAGCCACCAACACACAGATGTGTAACTCTCAACCAGCCCAAGAGTGGAAGGACAGCAGTGACAAGAGGAGAGGTTAGCAGTGCGAGAAAAAAAAAATGTTTTGTTCTTATAGCTTCCCTTACTGCAAAGTATTTAAAAATCTGCCAAAAACAAGGAACAAAAAAAGTTGTAAAAATCCCAGTAGGAGGAGAAGGGACTCTTCACTAGGAGCACAATCCATGGAAACTGCTAGGGACATCAACCTGAGACACTGAACCACGCACACAATTCCCTTAGAAAATAGTTGCAGATACAACATATCTTTAAAAACAAAGCCATGACTACAAAAATCCTTACTTGTACAAATAATTGGTTTGAAAATAAGATGCCAGCAGTGTAACTGAGAAAGACACTGAGCACTTCTACTCAATGCAACAAAAAGCTTCGCACATATTAAGCACATATTTGAGCTTATGTTTAAATGTTGTGTCCATCCATGGTGCTCAGCATCTTGAAGGATTAAACTACAAACTAAATGAGAGTGAATATTTTTGGCTAATACGTGATTTTTGTCACAAGGGCAGAGTTAAGGGTGATTTGGCAGGCAGTAAGCATACTATTATGTTCGAACACAACTGTGTTGACTAGGACTCGATAAAAACTGTACTGCCAATGTAACTTGCTGTTGATTGCATCTGAGAGCACAATTCTGTCTGTGTGTACAATGCACATTCAGATATGCTAATGTACCAGAGTACACTCTAATTTAATGACTATATGCATTGCTGGCATTAGCACTAGGACAAGTCTAGTTGTGACTCCATGTAGTGATTTCCTGTTGGAATGACCTCAAAGTTTTTTATACTACAAAATATGAAGAAAAGGTCATGATCAACCATAACTCAAAATCTTGAGCTGTGGCTTTGATGCATATGATCAGAAATAAAGTATCTAGATTTTTACTACTAAAATTATTGCTGCCGATAATTTCTTTTCAATGCCACATGTTATGTGTACTTAAATGACAACTTAGAAAAGTAATTTATGGCTCTGTAACAGCCATTAGGAAATATGATCTAAGAATAATTCTTTGGTTGTGATTATTCTGTTAAACTCTTTGCTGTGGCTGTGGGTTACACTTGAAGAATTTGCTGTCTAGTTTCCTTGCTGGGAAGGTAAGAAAATTTGTTATTGTCTTAATTCCTAGACAGAATATTGAAGACTATCTGAAAGGTTTTCAAATGCAGCAAAACAGCTGCAAATTACTTAATTTGGGGGTAATCATTCTGGAATGCCTTAGAGGGACCTGATTTTGTGAGAAGGCTGAGCACCAACTGCTGAATATAAGGACTTACTTAAAGCAGTGAAAGTCACAGTTAATTGAAAACTGGTTATTTGGCTGTATTAATGCAGCATTCATTTGTGAAGTGTTGCAATACTGATAAACTACTGCAATGTTTGCATTTTTATAGTTTCAAAGGGAAGTTATGGGGACTAGCAAACAGCTGAAAGGTTGAAAAAAATTAAAGCATCAGAACTAGGCATCTGAAGCCCAACAAAATATTGCTTTCTTCAAACATGGATAGAGTAATCTGCTAATGAGAGCTCTCTTCCCAAGTTTTCTGGTTTCTTTATAAACAATAGCAACATCTCAAGTTAGTTATGGGGAAGGAGGTGGTGAATATTGCCACTGATTTACAGTCAGATGAGCCATTCTACTGTTATAAGCCTGTCTGTGACCACAGCACTTAAATACCATAAAATTATTTCAGAAACAAAATTAATTCTGCTGCTAACATAACTTCTCCCAGACTACTTTGCTCCTGAAGATTCACAACCTGAGAAGACTAATTTCTTAAGTAGCAGTTTTCCAAAGCATCTACTAACTTCAGAAGCACAAGTCTAAGCCATTTGGTGTCCTTCTCTTAGCAACAACCCATTTGCCAGCTAACAGGTTCTACATCAGAAAAAGAGACTCTCAAACTTTCTCATTGGGTCCATTTTTATCTAGTTTTTGCTCAAACTAATTAATTAGTTTTCACCACAAACCAATCCTTTCTCACAAATGTTGACTCTATTCAACAAGGCATTTAAGCAAGTGCTTAATTCATTGACCTCAACAGGGAATAAGCAAGCATATGCTTAAAATGAAGACAAAATGCATACTTAAGTCTCCCTCTGAATTACTCGAGTGCTGTCATTGGGGTGAGATCCCTTGAGTCCTCCATACAACATGAGCTTCAACCTCTGCTTTTCTTGCAGAATTGAACACAACAAAAGTTGCCAGGACACCTTCATGGTCATTTCTATACACCTCATTCAGTTCCCTCCTGACCCGTGTCCTGGCACATCTCACCTTTCCACCACCTCAGACATCCCCTCGTGGCTAAGCAGGGCAGGCCTGTACTAAAGGCAAGGTCAGCAATTCATGACAGGTGACAAACACAGGTCAACAAGCTCTCTGTCTACACAATCTACAAGCCAGGAGCACACATCGGACAACCTGCGGGCATGTGAGTGTGGGTGGGCAGGTCTTGGGGGAAGAGTCCCCTCACGCATCCTCGTACGCAGGTTACCTCTTGCTTGTCATGGTTACACTTCTCGCACATGGCCGGCGAGGAGTAATGATGGAAGACGGAGCCCGATAGGTTATCGATGATCATTAACTCCCCGTCGAAGGAGTCCTTAATAATTAAAGAGACACTGTCCAGCCATAAGTTCTCCTAGGGGACAAGAAAGGGGGGAGGATGGGAGAGATCATTTTAAGAATGCTGAGTTTTTTCCTTCAAAGTTTCATGTGAATTTGGGGCTGGGTTCTCCACCCTGACTCATCTGGAGCAGCACCTTGTTCTGCAGGTACCTGCACAAGGTCATTGGAGGAACATTTGCTCCTTAGGGTGTATAAGTGCTCAATGCAAAGAAAAAAGAAGAGGGACTGTCTTCATTCACTGCCAGTGCATCACAGCACTGCTCATGCCTTCCCTCCAGCTCTGCAGGAGTGCCTCACTCTTGATCTGCCATTTCCCCTGCTCTGCTCTCCTGAGTTCCCCTCTCAAATTTGCTCCTAACACACCTTTCGCTGATCTGCTCCAACCCTCCTCTGCCGGCCTTCAGATTCCTACACCATGATGTCAATGAACAGGACCCTCTGCTATCACAGCCTTGTTCCCACATGATGCTACCAATTCAAAAGTCTACTACTGAAAGCAAACCTCTCACCCTGAGGTGGAAGAGTTTTTCTGCTACAGCTAAGCCCTCTGTCATCTAGGCTGCCCAGCTTCTACTCACAGCTACTTGCTGCAGACTGGTTAGTAAGCTCAAAGGTGTACTCACCTGTGCTGGAGAGTAACATCTCATGCACAGACGTCCTTCAGGATCTGTTCTCCCACCACCTCCTCCTGTTCCTGCTCCTCTTCCCTGTCCCGAATTTGGGGATGCTGACTTGCGGGAGCACAGCCCATGTGCAAATTCCAGCTCTATCTCTGCATCCATCTCTGCATCCTCCTGGGCCTCCTTGTTGCTGTCGTCAAGATGTTTCATGAGCACAGCTACCACCACATTGATGAGGACAAACTGGGCTGTGAGCACAAAGCTGACAAAGTACAGTGGGGAGATGAACTGCAGGTTGCTGAGGCAGCTCCGGTCATCATGGCTGCAGTCACGCAAGGTATCCTTGAGGGGAAGTTGCGTTTGAGAGGGAATGATGGAAGGAAGGAAGGACTAAAGTAAGAATAGAAGCTTGGCTGCTCTTTCTGTCAAAAAACACTGATGACAATGGAAAGAACAGGGCAAACGTCTCTATCACCCCACACCCACTGGGCTCATGACATCCTCAAAGAATCAAGGACACTATCTGGTCATGTGCTCTCTGCTTCTGAGCAAATACGTCCAAAGGTGTACAGAGCAAACTACTTCCAGACCATCACATGTTGCTGCCACTGTAGCCACACACAAACTGAGCAGTCTGGTACTGCCTTTTCCCATCCAGCCTCAAAAGTGCCAAGTGTGTTCAAAGAACTTTCCTCTCTCTCTGTCCTTTGAAGCAAGGAAATATTTTTATTTTGCTTTGGTAGTTCTGCATATGGGTGCCCTGTCCAATGCACCAACATTCAGCTTTGATAACAGGCCTTATGACAGTGGCTATTCTCTCTAAGCTTGGAGAGTCTTCTTGTTTCTCCTAAGGACAATTTTCACTTTTCTCAGCCAGGTGTCTGTAGGACTAGATGAGCCCAACTTCTGAGTTATTGTGTTGGGGAGGGAGATTCTGGCCCAAGCAGGGAGCTTACAGCAATTCGGCTCCTGCGCTCCTTCCCTTTTTTAGCCCAAGCACTGCTGAACAGAGCACACATCAGAATTTCTCCTTCCCCACAATATCCATGCCCCTGAGGCCCAGTTACCTTCATGATCCCATTCCAGTTGTC
>NW_010162615.1:20274-24286 GCF_000695765.1 Mesitornis unicolor | reverse complement strand
AAGAGCGTGAGGAAGGCCATCCCAAAGTTCTCAAAGGTGGCATGGCGGCTCATGCCCTCGCAGGGGTTCTCATCATTGCACACTGAAAGGAAGGGGATTGCAGCTATCAGCAGAGGACACACTGCCAGCCCTGAGATCAAAAGCAGGAACTCAGGAAGGGGACTTCAGGCTTCTCACAGCCTGGGAACATCAGGTAATGGCCTCAGTATCCTGCCCAACAGTTGGCTGTTGCCCACCAACATTGAAAAATGCTTGATGGCCCAGCTCTGGGATATCAGGCAGTGTAACTCAGTTGCTCAGGGGGATCCTTCCAATATCTTGTTCTGCTGCCTTTCTTCTTGACCAATATTCCACGGCAAGAGACACAAATAAGCCTTCCCTGAGTTTTTCTTGTAATCTTGAAGGCAATATCAAGGTAGGCAGTGCAGAAAAAGCAGAAGTTTAAGAATGAAAGAGAAATCAGACACTGCTTTTATTTTGTTAGGCTGTTAGGACAATAACAATTTCGAGGGAAATTTCTCCTATATCAATTACATGTAAAGGAGAATAAAAGCCACCAAGTAATTCAATCCCTTTATTGAATAAGCACTGATTTTGAGAAACCTCAGCTCACTTGAGACTTACCCAGTTTTCCAAAGAGCTCCACTCCTAGAGCAGCATAGATGAAAAAGAGGAGCATGAAAAGCAGTCCAAGGTTCCCCACCTGAAAGCAAATGGCATGGTCAGCCTACCCCAAAGCCTATTTCATCTGGACAGGCAAGTGTTTCTTTCAAAGCCTGAAGAGAACAGCAGCAAATTCCCAGTGTACAAATGCAAACAAACAGTTGTTCAACACTAGGGAAATCACCAGTGATGGCACCAGTTGCAACTGGACTTGAAGGATGTTCTTTTCCCAGTTGCTTCCACTCCAGCACAAGCTCTGGCCAGAGCTGACAGAAGCCTGCATTTTCTGGGCCAGGTGAAGACAAGCACATGGCAGTGGGGACACAGAAGGTGTAGCCGGTTGAGCTGGGTGAAGGACAAGCTATGTATTCCAGCATAGAGACATGTCCTGCAGTGCTACATGCTTCACCAAAGTCCCTTGAAGCTATGCTCATGTGAAGAGTGCAAGAGCAGTGCTCCAAAAAGACAGGGACACAGGTACACCAGGTCCTGCCATGAACCAGGCAAAGCATGGTGGGGCAAAGCACCAGCTGCATGTGGAGGTTACTGCAGGGTTTGTGGAGGGAGTAGACAGGTGGGAAGGAAGAAGGGTAAACAGACCCTCTTGAAATGTGTGGAGAGGGGGAGGAGAAGAGAGAAGAGGAGACTATGAAGGAGCCAAGAGGGAATCAGAGCTTCCTCTGCATGTCATGAGTAGTAAATAGCTTAAAGCCTAATTTCTGGGCCTCCAGCAGCCGCTGTGTGGAAACTTTCCAATGCAAGGACTGCTGCTTCGTGGTGCACAAAGGCAGCAACGGCACAAGCAACACAGGCACTGCCCCCAAGTCCTCACCCTCCCAAATCAATGCTTGACTCTGAATCTCCTGACTCACAGCATCTGGGGCAGCCAGGTTATATGTGAGGAGCAGCAAGGGGTTTTGGAAGAGGTAGGCTGAACAGTAACAGAAAATGCCAGTAATGGTTAGCACACTGTTCATGGAGCAAGAGAAGGCAGGGAAAAATTAAGTACCTAAATGGTATATGGGTGTTTTTAAAAAACTGAATAGTGTCTGGTCTGAATGCACGTGGTCACTGCGTCTTTGTTAGGATCATTCACTTCAGGAGTCTAAGTTAGTCACTGCAACTGCTATGCCATCCAAATTCAGGAGAGAAAGAAATGATTCAGCCCACCCACTCTCCTGAGCTGCCAGATCCTGGGTCCCTGCATACTCAGTGGAAAAAATTATTTCTGATGACTAAATTGAACACCATAGTAAATGCTGTGAACACACACTTCTGGGTCTGTGTCCACAGGGCATTAAGAAAAAGAAGTTAATAAAACTGAGCTAAGGGCTGCATTTCCAACGGGGTCTTAAAAATTAAAGGTCTCTTCACTATTAAGAATTGTTGCAGTATAACAAAGACAGGAAGGGAACTGAAACAGGATGACTGGAGACGTCTTATATGCCATTAGCAAGCCAAAATCCCTGATGTGAGTCTGTGCTCTAGGAACACAAAGAGAAAGGTCGAGAGGAGGAAAAAGCGCAAGGGAAAGGACAGCTTACTTTAAACTGCTTCTTTTGGCAAAGCCCATAAATCTTGGAGAATAATATTACAGATAATTCAATTGTCCCCTGAAGACTCAGTGTATAAAATATGGAGACTAAATTCAATCTTTTAACAGTGAAACTGGGGGATTTTAGCCCCGCTTTAAGTGCAGATTTTTGCACAACTTTAACTATGGAGTCATTTTTGATCCCTCTGTTATACAACTTTATTAAACAAAGCCAACCTGTTACAGAAGGAATCAAAGGTCAGCCAATAGGAAGTGGATTCACCATAGGGTTTGGCACTGAAAAGACTAAGCACTGCTTTTTATTACCTTACAGAGAATACCTAGAGGCCAGATCTTTAGACATCTGCTTGGGAGGACTTTGTGGTAGATATTAATGACCTCCAAAAGACCTGACCTAACATTTTGGTTAGCAAAGAAGCTGCAGGTAAACTGGAGACAGAAAAGCCAGAATTTATAAAGTATGAAAGAGTATACTTGTGGTTTGTGGTTAGGACCAGAGCAGGGCTCAGAGGCTTGAACTGAGGTCCCAGCTGTGCTTTTTGTCATCCTGAGCAAAACACTTCACTGCCTGAAGGCTCAGTTTCTCCATGTACATATCAGGGACATGAACACTTCTTGCTCTCTTATTTATTCTCTGTATTTTGGGAGTAGAAGTTGAGTCTCACCATTTAAGTGCAAATATACTGCAGAGTCCTCTTACCAAGGGCTTCTGGATACTACTTCAGCCAGCTCTTAATATCTGTGTGCATTTCTCTGGATTGCAGAATAAACATGCCACAGACATGCAGATGCTGGATCTGGAGACCTGCTCCATTCCAGATCCTCGCCTGAGAAAAATCAGCTGCTGTGGCTCCTGGAACGGAAAAAAGCAAGGTGCAAAGAAGCTGCACTGAGCCAGTCTGGGGCAGCAGAGCCAGAACTAATAAATGTTACCAGCCCAAAGCTGCCAGCTGTAAGTACACCCTTAATCTCCTGTTCCTGCCATTGTTCAATGTATATCAGCCCCCAACAATCCTGGATGACAGTATTATTATATATCCTACATACAAATTATATTATTATTAGACAAAACTACTAATTATTATTGTTTAATAAAAAGTGTGAGAGATCAGACAGAGCTCAGGATAAACACAAGATCGTAGTTTTTCCCTTTTGCTTTTGTGCCACGATATTCCTGTAATTCAGATTGACATTTATTGTCACCAACATCAGAAGTAAACTCCTTGGGTAACTACTCATGCTGTTTCCAGATTGATTCTCAGCCCTGCATCACTCACCGAGACTGGCACATTAGCTGATAAATCAACTGACAAATGTCCCTGCATTTTGATATCATGCAACAGGCTGCCAGCTTGGGGCCTGCCAGGGGAATGGTCTGATGTATGATCAGCAGAGCCACTTGGTGCCATTACTTCTTGCTTAACAATTCTCTCTCGGGGATTTAAAAGGAAGGGGACCAGTCTCCCTGGCTGCTCATCCATCACGAGGGATCCTCGCAGTGGGCCTGAAGCCTGTGTAAAGCACCGTGTCAGCATCTCATTTGGGAACAGCTGCCACTCACAGCTCATGAAATCCTTCTGTCTAGCTGTCTTGCAGTAGACACTTAACTACCGGCTGCGTGAGCCACAACAGAGCGCGTCACTGCTTCTCATACATGAAAGGCTCAGAAACACAAAGGGATCCAGGAGGAGAGAGGAAGAAAAGAAAGTAGGAAAGGGGAGGAAGTAATGATGGGAGTGCAAATGAAAGAGAAGGTGAAAAAGGGAGCACAGGCAGGGAAGGGTGAGAGGGGCA
>NW_010162615.1:0-20243 GCF_000695765.1 Mesitornis unicolor | reverse complement strand
CAACGACCCCCGTTCCTGCTGAAATGGCTGCCAGTCATTCTTCCCTTCTTATGGAGAGGGGAGAGAGGAGCTGGGAACTTGCCGTAAGCAGTTGGAAACTAGCTAGATGTGATGGGAAGAAATCTGCCCTTATCCAAGAATCAAGCCTCATTTAATTCACCCACTGAACAGAGATGTGAGGTGAGCTGTACACCTGTGGCTGATGTGATAACCTGGACAACATCTATCTGAGGAGAGCTGTACCCCATTAATGACATGAAAACTTGGACATCACCTTCAGGCAGTTGCCTGCATGACACAGCAGACACCATCTCTGAGAATCCACAAAAATCAACCCTTTGGAAAAAGGGTGCAGAAAAGAAGAGTCTTTTTGGGAGCTGGTCTGTTTTACCTGTGGCAGGGCTTGAACAACTGTGTCCAGCAGCGCTCTCATTCCTGTGGCCATCTTCAGTAGCTTCAGTACTGCCACAACAAGCACAAGAGAAGTGTAATTCAGACTGAGTTCACAAGGTCCATCCTTTATGTGACTTAGTAATGGCAGTAGCACAAGACAGATGTTCTGTCACCCCTTATAGAAAAATGGACTGTCTCCCTCGGCCTCCTTCCTTTCCCCACTTCTTTTGACTGTACAACCCCAGTGGTTCCTTCTCCTGCAGTCTACCTTCTTACTAAATACTCTGTTTCTGCCACCCATGCCTATCAGGCTTCTTCTGCTTCACCCAGACAGTCTGGTGAAGAGCCCTCTTTCTCCGAGCAATGTGTGTCACAATTGTCCCTCTGCTCTGGTTTTTCATTCCACCACATTCTCTTCCTCCAGTTACCATTTGTTAAGGCAGCTTAGCACATCTTGGCCACCACCAGGAAGATTAAGTCCCCCTCCCTGTGCAAACTTTAACCTGCTTGGTGGTCCCGTCTCCAAACACCACTGCCATACTTGCCCCATAAGAGAGTAACACTGAATGGTCAGCTCTCATGTGACCTGCTCACCCCTCGTGATCCTTCACCTCCTGTTAAAACCACTGCATCTAAATGCCTGGCTAAAGGAAGCTAGAAGGCTTTAGCCTCTAGGCTGTCCTTCATCACATCCCCTGCCTCTCTCCCAGGGCTAGGAACATGACTATACAGCCACTGCTCAATGAGTCATGGCACCAAGTCCCATTCAATGGCCCACCTATACCCCTGCCTCTGGTCAGTGTCTATCTCACCCCGGGCAATACGCAGCACCCTCATGATCCGGATGATAGTGGGGTTAATTGGGAGAGCAGCATTGATTTCAATCTCTTCCAGTGTGATGCCCATGACAGACAGCAGCACAATGGCCAGATCTAGCTGGTTCCACCTTAAGAAGAAAAAAATGAAGAGAATAAAGGAAGATGGAGTATTTCCATTTCCCTGAAAAAAGGTGAATTGTCTGCACTTCAACCTAAATATTTCTTTATATATGAGTTCAAGGCCCCACTCTGAGTCAGCCTATATGGTCTTTTGCAGACAAACAGAGATTCACTTTGCACACACCATGAGCAGCCAGAGGCAAGCCAGCTGATCTGAAAGCATGGAGCTGTGTTACTATGGTGCTGTGCTTTGACTAATGGGCTCAGCTTTTTACAGCCTTACTACCTTGAATATGTGTTCTGCTTCAGCATGCTTCCAGTTTGCCTCAAGGGCAGGAAAAAAATGGCTCTCTCTAACCTCCCCTCCTTTGCTTTCCAGCCTAACCAGCAGATGCCAACCAAGAGGCAATTTTTGGACAGCTCTTACTATTGCCTAGGCATTGTGGGTCACACAGGCTCAAGCTAGGTCCATGCTGTGCAGAACTAGCAGGCAGTGCTACCACGTCACACTCCAGATAGGGATCCATCCTCAAAACTTCCACCCCAAGCCCAGTTGTCCCACGCCTAGGTTTGACACAACCCTCTGCTCACCTGTCTTTGAAGAATCGCCGCAGACCGAATGCCACCAGCTTGAGGACTGCCTCCAACACAAAGACTGTGGTGAACAGGTAGTTGCAGTACTTGAGGGCGGTCTCCAGGGACTGCCAGCAGAAAGAGAGGGTAAAGAATTGAGGCAAAAGCAACACCAAGCACACAACCTGTGGGGACTCTCCTGAGTGCCAGGAATTGTGAGGTGTGGAAGCTGCCTCATGCCTCCTACCTACTGGAATGTGGAGGCTGCCTACTAAGGGTGACCACCAGCTGGCCCTTCTGTCTCATGTTGTTCTCAGGACTGGCTATTGCTCCTTTCTCCTGTACTGCTCATCACAATGAGGAGGAGGAGGCTATTGCAAGGAGAATCCACTAAGTACAATCAGTCTCCTCTTCTGCTGGTAGCCCATGTCACCAGGATGCCACCATGTTAATGGCACTATCACAGAATATTAGGAGTTGGAAGGGACCTCAAAAGATCATCTAGTCCAACCCCCCTGCCAGAGCAGGATCACCTAGACTAGGTCACACAGGAACACATCCAGGGGAGTCTTGAATGTCTCCAGAGAAGGAGACTCCACAACCTCTCTGGGCAGTCTGTTCAGTGCTCTGTCAGCCTCACAGTGAAAAACTTTCTCCTTATGTTCACATGGAACCTCCTATACTCTAGCTTGCACCCATCGCCCCTTGTCCTGTCATTGGACATCACTGAGAAGAGCCATCATAGCCATCAACCAGAAGTGAGGCATGAAGGTTACTCCAGTTGTGGATACATGTCATCTCTGATGGGAAAAAGACCCTCTGTGCCTTGTTCTGGAGCAGCTATATGTCATAGCTGTTGGGCTTCTGTTTCTTTTATGTGCTGCCTCATTTCCACCACTGAGGACCAGTGTGAGCATAGGCAGCATTTGGTAGCACTTTGTATTGGAAGGGTTCAAAGGACTTTGGCAAGATTCTTTAGCAGAGCCTGATATTAGGCTGGTGTGGCTGGACCTGCCTTCCAGGGGAAGGAGCTGAGGAGTAAGGAAGAAGAGTGACTTGCTCAGGAACTAAGGCCTGACATGAGGATGACAACAGATAAAGGTTGAGAGTTCCTTAAGAGTACAACTTGACACCATCAAGGGCAAGATAAAAGCTGGGCAGTTGGGTAAGATGGGCAAGAAACAGAGGAGCCCGGCAATGAATCTGCATGAGGACAGACAGGTTTAGCTCCTGATCAAAACCTGAGCTACCTTGGACAGCATCTGGTGCTCAAGCACCAGAGTTGTCACCTCAACCAAGGGTCTCCTGAAGAGAAAAATGAAATGCCACTGGGCAGATGTCACGATGAATGCTCGCTCTGCATATGAAGGCAGAAAGCTCCTTTGATATGTGCAACACACATTTTTTTCCATCAGAGGCTCCTAGTGCTTTGCCAGGAATCTGGTCTTCCAGTTTGCCAAGTTAAACCACAACACCAAGCAAAGAAAAAACTTATATGGCCTTCAAGGCCCTTTGATGGGAATCAACCCCTGCAGCTGAGAGAGAGGCTTTGCTCAGCACTTAGCCTCTGCAGCTTGTCTTAAGCATAAAAGGTGGCTCAGTAAAGCCATCCCATTCCATGACACACAACCAGCCACTCTAGTCCTCTCAGCTCAGGCCATATGACAGGAGAATTGAAATGACATTTGGAAATCTGGTGCAAAGACTGAACCTCTTAGGACACTGCTGTTTCTACCACTCCTCCTGTTAGGATCCAGGGGAACATATAAAGCAGACCAGGCAGCTAAATTTGGGTCACCCACATACCCACTTAATAATATAAAGCACAGAGACCTAATTGCATCATGCTTTCTAGGGAACCAACTCTTGCTTAGATACCCTATTGATTTTAATGAATAACAAGTGTCTGAATAGAAGGTACCTTTCTGGATATATAGAAAATTCTTCACATAACTTTGCCTACTACATTAACCCTTGCAACACTTTAATGGTATTTTTTAGAGACACTCATGTGTCCTACCTATTCTGGTGGGCAGTGCTAATCAGAAAGCTGTAGCAAAACAACATAATGACTACAGGCAGGGCTTATCTCCATGATCTCACTCACCACAGGTTGGTTGTAGTGCTCCAAGGACATAGTGACGACGTTGAGGCAGATGATGAAAGTGATGAAGATGTCCAGATAGTGGCTGGTGCAGACCGAATGAATAAGGAGGCGTATGGGGCAGTAGGTAGCATAGTACGGCAAACGCTGCGCCTCTTCATTGGAAAGAGGGAGATGAGTAGAATTAGGAAGAAATTGGAAGAAAGAGAGAAATGAGTAAGAAACACTGAGAAGGAAGCGGGCATAAAAGTGGTGATAGGTGTTGAAAGAACAGGGAATGACAGCAGGAGAGAGAAAGAACAGAAAGGGATACATAAGAGATAGTGGACATAAGAAGGGGGGAAAAAATGTAAAAAGGAGGAAAAGAAGTGGGGAAAACATAAGTAGAAAAAAGACAAGGAAAGGAATGCTAGAAAAAAAATCTGTTCGTCTATGTTTGTGGGAATGGTGCTAAATCAGCATTTCATGCCTCAGCAAATTAAGATCACAAATGATAAAAGGGAGCAGATGGTTCCAGAAGAGGCCCCAGGGTGTCACAGGAGAGAGGGAAAAACTGGAGCAGAGGAAGGGAAAGCATGCCCACAGGCTGTGAATGGCAGAAAACCATCAGTCTGGGGTAGCAGGGATGATTTCCAGAGGTGAGTATGCTTTTGCAATTTTTGTCTAAAACTAATACAGAAGAGGATGAAAAAAAACAGGAAAGGGGCTTGCTTCACCCCAGAGGGTTGGGACCCCAAGGAGTGACACTGCAACACTGATGGAAAGAGCCAGGAACAAAACACAGGGGTCATCCTCTTTTTTTTCCCCTCCCTCTTCTTTAAATTTGGGTTTAAACACAAAGGATGGTCTGTCCAGGTCTTCCCCAAAACACCAGCTGGGTTGCAGAAAGCCCAGCTGGGACTATCCCAAACTCAGGAGGTGTACCATTGCGTGCATGTCCTGTGTCAGAAGTGCACACCAGCTGGAGCACAGGAGTATTTTTGGTACATATCTTCTGAGGGGCAGGGTGCTAAAACCCCAGTGGCTTCCCCAGAGTCCCAGCAGATCTCGCCAGCCACCCCTCTTCCACAGACCACCCTAGCGAAGTGTGTAGTGACACAGCAGTGGTGCAGGGAGGAAGGCTGAGAGCGCAGCCACAAGCGATGCATTTTGGAGACTGGTCCATCGGGAGAGAAAAAGAAGAGGAGAAGGTTTTTCTCAGAAAACCTTGGCCTACGAACCGACCAAACACTTAGGCTGTGCCTTACTCCTTCGCTTCTTCTCCAGGCGGCGGAGGCGCTTCTCCTCTCGCCGGCGCGCCTCCTCGGCCTCCTGGTGCTGCCGGCACTTGTGGAAGTTCTCCACCACCACTCCCACGAACATGTTGAGCACAAAGAAGCTGACGATGAGGAGGAAGGAGATGAAGTAGAGGAGCATCCAGGGGTTGTTGTTGGTCACTGGCTGGAGAAGGGGGGAGAACAGAGCCTGGTTGGATGGGTGGTGGTATGGAAATGATGGGGGTGGGACCTGTGATGGTGATTGGCTGCTGGCGAGGTGGGAAGGTGTTATGGAAATGAGGGGAGTGGGCTGGAAAAGGCTAGGGCTACAGGCAAGGCACTTTGTGATTGGCTGACTGGATTTTGGCATCAGCTGGCAAAAATGTAGCTTGCATTGATGGAGCAGGTGGAAGTTAGGGCAAGGGTCCACCTGTACAGTCACCCACAGTGCAGGCACAACCCCAGCTGCAGGTTGTGTACAACCCCAGGATGTGGTGAAATGGGTGGTCCAGGCACCAGTAACAACTTTAGCTCAAGGGCATGTAAAGACCACATCCTCATGCCACCAAAACGGCAATGAGACTGTAATAAAAATGTAATTCAGGCTCCAAGAGAAAGGAGGTCCTGACTTCGACTGGGTCTCCTGACAAAAAGCCAACAGGGGTGCACAGCCTGCAGAGGTTCAGACGTAAATGGAGCACCATCTCCGAGGTTCAGGCCAGTGGTACTGCATCCCATGGCAGGTGTCTACGATGGACACTATCAAGGTCATTGTCTTAGCAGTAGAGGAATAGGGATGCAGTGGGCAACAGCCCAACAGTTCCTGCTTTACAGGGTATTAAATAACCATCTGTGGGCCAGGAGGGAGCCAGCATGTCCAGAAAGGCATGTGGCATTGTTGCTCCATCATTACAAATAGAAAAAGGCCTGCTGTGAGATCCAAATGGAGTAGAGGGTGAGAATCACTATAGATAGCCACAGCTGCACCTCCCTGCATGGACCAGGCATGATCCTGACCCCTTGCAAATAGGTGAGCAAAGGACTCAGAAGGGCCCTGGAAGGGAGTCATGGTTTGAGGGATTTGTCTGATGCAGAACATTAAAGCATGCTTCTGCCTTACTAGCTCAAGGAAAGTGAGAAAGGTCCTTTCACAAGGAGGTCTTTGTACCTGCTGGTCAACAGCCACAGCATCTAGTCCATTATACATAATATTGACCCAACCATCCTTGGAAGCCAGAACAAAGAGGGACATCAGAGCCTGCAACATACAAAGCAAAGCAGATGTGGAGCAGGGTGCATCTGGCAGGCTGGGAAAAAAAAAAAAGGTGTGTTTACGCTCTAACACACACAACATTGAAATACTCTTCCTGCCTGTGTCTCTGCTCACATCAAAACCTGCTCCTTCCCCCATGGAGGAGAGGGAGGGGTGGACAGGAAGCCATGTGCAGCCAGATCCACCAGAGGAGAGAGGTCGTGAAGAACATCTGCTTTGTAGCAGGAGGAAAAAGAAAAACAAGCTCTCTGCTGCCACCGTTTTTCATTCTCCCACAACCTGCAAGCATCATCTTGATACCAACCCACTAGTGACAGCTTCTGCATGGACACCCATGCCAAATAACTACCTCTCCTGGTCCAGGGATCAGGCTTTCCAGGTACTGCATCTGTGCCCCAGGGAGGTGTACATATAGGAGGAGACAAACCCTGTGCTGGGTTCCCATCAGAGACAGCATCTGGGGGCACACTCACCTGCCCCAGATTGTCGAAGTTATACTTGTGGTGCACCCACTTGTAGTTGGCGGCCACGCAGTCAGACCGGTTGGTGATGTTCCTGATGTCGACTCCCAGGCAGTGGTAGAACTTGCCCTTGAAGAGCTGCAGGAGGGGAGCGAGCCCATCAGTCCCTTTCCCCACAGGGTTCCCCATGCTCCCTGGGATGTGCAGAAGCTCCCGAGACGGTGGGTGGGATGCAGGGCTGCAAGCCAGGTGGAGCATGACAGGTAGGGAGGATCACCAATGTGATGTAGAGCAGAGACTCAAATATTGATAAGGAGCCACCCTCACAACCCATACCTGGCTTTTCAGCCACCTCCATTGCCCCAGACCAGCAGTGACTATAACTTTTCTAATTGCACTCACTTTCTGAGTGCAATTAGAGCCACCAGCCCAAAAGGAAAAAAAATTCTTCTATTCAGTCCCCAGGAGTAATCTCCCCTCCCTGCTTCCCAGTTACTGAGACAGCTGATGGGAAAAGAAGATCTCATCTGAGGGTAAAGAACCAGAAAAAAACAACCCCCTGCTTCTCAGATACATTTTTTCACAAAGCTGCACTGCACTGCTGTGGCTCTTCTGCCCAGGGCTGCTTTCCCCATATGGAAGGTACTGGATTGTGCATTTGTACAGATGCATCAGAGCAGACTAAGTATAGCACATTCCCTGAGATGGAAGTAACGCCCACACCCTTGCTCCTCTGCAATGCAACAGCCAAAAATAAAGAGGATTAAATAAAAAAATAAAAGAACATTGTGGGTGGATTTAGGGCTCAGAGCGAGGGGGAGAAGCAGAGCTGACTGAAGGCAGGGTTGGTGCAAGGTGGCACTGAGCTGCTTGCTCTTGTGGTGTGGCATGGATGTGGCCAGTGAGTCCTGTGCTCTGCCAGCCTTGGGCTTTCCCTATAACACTGACCCAAACAGTGATATAGCTCCTGCCTATATCCTGTGAGTGTTAACTCCTGTCTTGCATGGTTCTGCTCCATTTCCTGTGCCTGTACCTGGGATATAGCTGCCCATGGTAGGGGAGAGGACATGAGTGCTGTTTGATGACCATTGTAGGAGCGAGTGCACTGGGCAGTAACAATCCTACCTGCACACCTAGGATGCCAAAGATGATGAAGAAAGCGCAGCAGATGAGGACGATGTTTCCTATGGGCTTGAGGGAAGAAATGAGCGTCTCCACCACCAGCTTCAGGCCAGGGGCTCGGCTGATGACTCTGGAAGGGAAGGAAGGGCAAGGATGACAGAGGGACAGGGCAGCGATGTTTGGCCTAAGCTAAGCATTTTCAGCAGCAGATCCCCATTCTCCCTGTGTGGTGACCCACCAGTGGGGAACACTTTCCTGCAACCAAAAAGTGTCTTCTCTCCTCTGAGTTGGTTGTCTGATGAGGTACGTTCAAGGCCAGAGCCATATGGCTAAGGGGAATCTCCCTGACGCTCGTGGCTTATCAAAGACCACACTTTGCCTGGCATAGAGGGACCTGACTCTGGGACCCTTCCTGGGGAGGGCACAGTGGGAAGAGGGGATCAAGCAGGGCTCAGTGGGGCTCTGACCTGAGGGGACGTAAGGTGCGTAGCAGACGGAGGACCCGCAGCACCCCCAGGATTTTGGCGCCACCAGCAGAGGCCACCGAGACCACAATGTCAATGAGAGACACAAAGACCAAGAAGCCATCCAAGACATTCCAGCTGCTGCGGAGATAAGCTTGATCCCCAAAATACAGGCCTAGAGAGACCACCTGCAAAAGAGGAAAGAGAAAGAGGGGTTAAATGGCTCCTCTCCATGTTACCTGGTAGAAGGCAGCTGTGGAGAAAGGTGGAGGAGAGGGAACATTTACCAACTTCACGTGACACTGAAGTGTCATCTCATCACCTTTTCCTTTCACCTGGAAGGCTATGAAGGAAAATGCCTTTGGGGAAAGTGGTGGCACATTACTCCAGAAATAACAAGGCCATAATGTCTTCTCATCTTTCTTCTGCCTCCCTGAGCAGCAGGACACTGTAGGGAACTTGCAGAAAACCTTTCCCTGCCATACCACACACCTGGGGCAAGTCTCTCAGACCAGAGGTCATTCAGGAGGTAAAATCAGGCACCCCTCCTAAGGATGTGGTTTGATTCTCAGCAGTTGTCAATATCAGAAGGTGCTACAGACACTGCTGGCCTTGGGGAGAGCTTAACACCGTGTAAATCATGGTCATAATTTTGGTATGAATTTTAAGGGTTTTAAGTTCAGGCACCCACTTTTGAGACTGTCTTTACCCAGTTTTGGGACTTTTTCCCAGTCTCCAAGAGGGGAATAACAAGATCTCCCTACTGTCATAAAAATACTTAAGACACCTATTAAATTATTATCTCAACTAAGAGTATGTTGTTCATATTACTGTTATTTCCCCCATTCTTGCTCCAGGAGGAAAGGAACAAACACTTGACATTATTACAAAATCCATATCTGGATGCCAACTACTCCTCCCAGATACTAAGATCCTTTTAGATTTAAATCCTAAGATAAACATCCTCTCCATGCCTGACAAGAGGGGACTCAATCCCAGGCAGTATCTGCCTTTACCAAGGCAGGGGGAGGGACTGGCATGATGAAAAAATGGAGATATTTTAGAATGGTGCCGAGTAAACATGAACCATGTTGTTCCTGATAGTGGGAAAAGGCTCTGAGCTGTTCATCTCCACAGTAACTTACCTTCAGTGTCATCTCAGCTACAAAAATTGCTGTGAAAATGTAGTTGGACACAGTAAGAAAGATTCTCTCCTAGAAGAAAAAACAAAAACAAAACCAGAAAAAGGCCTTAAATGTATCTTGACTTATTCTTGATCTGAAAGTTGGGGAAGTAAGAGAGGTTCCTTTGGCAAAGTTCAGCGCTGGGCAGCTTTATCTCAGCCCTGTGCCGCAGCTGGGAAAGGATTCTATGCAACTCTGCAGTAGCAAAGTGGATGGGATTTGCAATGCATCCTGCAAATCTGTTTTCAAAGTGCTCTCTGCCCTGTTCTGCCAGTGCTGCTCAGCCTCCCTCAGACCTGGTGTGCTGACCTGGGACTCCTTCCTGAAGGGCTGCTGAGCACCGTGATTGTGTGTAAGTGCAGGCTGGTGGTCAGCTAAGGCAGACATGCAGAAAAAGCCATTTCACTTGCCAGCTTGAGCCATCTCCAAGATAGCTCAAAAGCAGCATACGTGAATGATGGCATGCCATTTCTACAGAATAGAAGTTACTTCTGTCTTTTAGTTCCCAGTCCTTGTCCCTTTTGCTAGTTATCTCTTAACTGCAAGTGCCTGGGAGCCTCTCTTACTCTCCAAAATGGAGGGAACTAAGATTACTGTATTATAAAGCGAGTTGCCCCATTTTAAGAACCTGCAAGGGAAACACACATTATGTGAATTACTGATACTTGAGCATTTGAATAGATGAGTGGGAGCTGGTATTTAATGTTGAAGTTCTTCCAGAGGTCATACGAGTGCCAGGAACACTTACAAACCTCTGTCAGAGGCTGTGCTAAAAAGCAGGTGGGAGGAAAAGGTGCTCACCGTGCTTCTGTGTTCAATCTGCGGTCTCTCCAGGGCAATGGTGATGCAGTTCAGGAAGATAAAGGCCAGCACAACATAGTCAAAGAGCTTGTGAGCAATGACGGTTTGACAGAGAAGGCGAAATCTGCAAGAGAATTTCAGTAAGCACTTGTGCCTTGGGCAGAGCAAGGTTAGGAGGTATGAGGACAGGGGATTGAGAGATCTGGCCAAAACTGAGCTTTGGATGTAGCAGCTTTTCTATCACTGTTACTGATGCCCTTTGCCATGTCAGTATCCCAAGGTAGCCCATGGTCACACAGGGAGCCTGGAGCAGAGCAAGGGCAGAACAAGGAGATGAACCTTCACCCATTGTCCTAGTGCCAGAGTGGTTTCCTAACCTCTATGGCCCTGTGCTTCAATCCTGACCTGTAGAAAAGAGGCCAGGTTTCAGTTTTCCTTCCAAACTCACACTTCATACCACCCCAGAGCAGAGAGGCCACGTGCTGAAAGCTGAGGAGAGGCAGATAGGTTGGCTGTCATGGGGACCCACACTTCTGTCCACTCTGAAAGACACTGTGTCCATTTGCATGGTGTCACACAGAGCAAAGAGCTCTCCCTCATAACCTGTAATGAAATCCCCTAGGGTACATGGACATCTTCTCCTGGTGGGAAGATCCCTCTAGCAGGAAGAATTTATCCCAAATTTCTTTTTTTCAGGTAAGAAGAACTCTAAATTTGCCCTAAAAGGAGTAATATGACTTCTGATTTGATACTGGGACTGAAAATGAAATTGAGACTGTTCTGGTAGCAGGGGAGGAAGTAACAGTATTGTGGAGTTGTTAATAATACATTCCTTCTCCTTTTTGGGCTAATGTTAGTATTCCCTGCCTTGCTTTCCTATAAATATTTATGATTACACAAAAGAAAAGTGGGATGCTCCAAAGGGAGGGAAAATCACAATAGCTATTTAGGATTCTCATCCTTCCTTTCATCTCCAGAATCAAAGAAGAGAAGTGTTGCTTGAGTGTAGAAGGGGAGATGGAGGAGACAAAACACATTCCTATCTGGTAAGTTTAGAGTTGCAACCTAAAATGCAGCTCAGGGTATGTGGCCAGCACAACAACAGAATCAGCCTGCTCTTCTCAACCCTCTCATGGCAGGAACTGCACAAACCTGTTCTGTGGAGAGAAGAGATATATGGACCAGTCTTCCCGTAACTCACACCAGTCTGGCTTATAGACTTCCATCATCTTCCGGATGCGAAAGCACAGGCTCTGGAGGGACACAGAAGAAGCAAGTGTCACAGTTACCTTCCAGTTTGCTTGAGAGAGATGCTCTTCCTTTCACTTCCGACCCCAAAACAAAACTACCTGCAGTTCCTCAGGTGCACCATTTGCCTTTTTTTAAGCCCCTGAATGAGGAAATGGACTCAAAGAGGAACAAGCCACTGAAGAGGAGGTAAGGGCTTCTCTACCAAGGCCTCTTTACTGCTGATCTGCTCATAGATTGGGCTTTGCGGTCTCCCAGGCTGGCATCATAAAACTCACTTGCCTGGTCTCCTGTGCCTATGCTTCCTGCTCTTATCTGCTGATGTTCCCTATGCGAAGCTCTCACTGCCTACACAGCCCAACCTTTCCTAAGCTGTGGAAATCAATGGCTGCACTGCTCTGAAATAACAGACCCTGAATGACCATGCAGATGCCTCACATCTGCCTCCCACCCACCATCCAACTGTACAATTGACCTGCAGGCAGCCTTACAACGTAGTCTGAGCTTGTCTGGGCCTAGAAGGTCCCGCATGTGTTCAATGTTGTCCTCCAGCTGTACTTGAAGCACCTTTGCTAGCTGTCCCATCCATGTTTCAGGGAGACTGAAACTTGAGGATGGATTTGGGGTTTCTCACAGCACTGCAGTGTAACCCCGGTTTACCTTCACCAAGTACTCACATAATCTATCTCTTCATCATCCTCTCCTCGTTCCTTGCGGTTGTTCATCTTTGGGAAGATCTCCTTAGCAATACTAGGCATTTTGCCATTGCAGTCTTGATGCTCGCTGGCCCCGGACACTGGTCCCAGCTTACAGGTCACTCTGTGGCCAGATGGGACTGAGGACAACTCCAGCAGGTCACAGGAGCCTTTGTTATCCAAGGAGAGCGTCCGGCGGTGATGAAACACTCTTCCCGTCCCATCTGACTCTCCCTCTGCCACCCTGTGCCTCTCCCCAGACAGGAGGGATTCGTGCTCAGCAGAAGGGGGCTTGTGCTTCAGGCTGTGTCCCCGGGCCAGGCTGTTCCAGCTGGAGCGACGGCTCCCCCAGGCCCCGCTGCAGCCCCAGGCACCATAGTGGGAACTGCGGGAGCTGGACTGTAAAAGAGCAGGATGGGGACTCAGAGACTTGGGGCACTAGGAGGGAGCATGCAATCCTATTTCAGATCGCAGACTTCTCCCTGGGCCCCTAAGCCAGGAAGCTGCCATTTTTTAGCCATCGAGGAAGTTGCATGGTGGCAATTTCACAGCAATCTCTGTAAATCTGACAATAAATTGATAATGAGTTAGCAATGGTGTTGGCTGTCATTACTTTATAGCACCATCTGTGTAAAGCACTTACGATGAAGGTAAGCAATAAAGCCAAAGGCCAGTTGCCTGATGTTGTTACTTACACCAGCACATAGCAAGAATAAAGCTTTCAAAAAATCTGATTGGCAGTTTTTTACACTGCCCTGGGGTAAAGGATAACACATGGTACAGGGTGACAGATAATCTGACATGTCATCTCAGTAAAAGGAAGAAACAAGAGAAACAGGATTGTTGGTTACAGTCTACTCTAACCGTATCAGAAACATCATGTAGTACTTGGCTGCCAGCCCTCCCTGTTTAGAAATAACAGGGGCGTGACTCATTTGAGCATGGATGCACTACCTCAGAGCTGTGTGTCAGTGGACAGAAAGCTCAGAAGCTTGTGCTACAAGGTGGACAGGTCTGAGATGCATTGGCTGGACAGTCAGCAGTGCTTGAGGTAGTGCTAAGGGGTAGTGGGACCTGTTCTGGGGAGCTCCAAGTAAAGATTTCCCTCTTCATTGTTACAAAACCTTCCAGAAAACTCATATGTTTTGGGACTTGGCAGTTCCGGCATCACCTAGATATTCCTGTGCTCTTAACTCATGGCATCGTTTTGTGTCCTGTGCTATAGGGAAAAAAAGGAAAGGGCAAGAGGATAAAACATGTTTCACTCGAAGAGGGAGACTCTGTCTCCTTGGTATTCCCTTCTCCCACCAGAAACATATAAAAAAGCTGAATCCCACAATCAATGGAATATAGATCAGTAATCTGGAAACAGAGGTAAATAATCTGGAAATCTAGACAAATGTGAACTGACCTGGCTTCCTAAAGACAGGCAACGTGCTTGTGTTTGTTAGAAGCCTATAGCAGCAGTGCAACCCTCCACAGCAATCACCAGGTGATGGCAGAAAGACAACAGAGACCTTGGACTTCAAAAGAAGAGTACGACACACGTTTCTACTCGCTCACTCACCAAGGACCGCTGGTCATAGGTTATTCTCCCCAGGGACATCACACTGCTCTTCCGGGAGCCGACAGCAACACGGATCTGGTCAGGCTGGAGGGAGTTGTGCGAAGAGTTGGTGACCCCTCCGGCAGCCACTGGCAGGTTCGAAGAGGACAAAGATGGGTCCAAGTGTCCATTAGGTGTCACAGGAATTGCACAGAGCTTGGGATCTGGGTGGAAAGATGCAGAAAGAAGAAGAAAGAGAAAAGAAAAAGGTGGGTTCCTCACGATACAGTGACCGTTTCAATGTCTAAGCTGTTTTGCATGTTAATAGGAGCTAACAGAATATTAGCTGGTTAGCATCAATCAACATTAATTTCTTCTGATTCGGGGTGTTGTCACAAAAGCAGTGCAAGCTGGGAAGACTCTGAAGTATTCTCCTTAGTTCCCAAAACTGACAGCAGCTCTCCTTGGGGCCAGACAGATGAGCAGAGTGCTGGTCAGGCAGACTCAGGCTGAGGGGCAGAGCAAGAAGTCAAACCTTGGCAGTAAGGAGAGGAGAGTGTGCTTCTGCAGGCCAAGAACAGACACTGGCATCTTCAGGTCTGGACAAACCACCGACTGTCAGACTGGCTATTTAAAGCAGTTAGGCTGAGACACTGAGGAAGAGACTAAGATAAGGGGAGACCTACAACCATCCATGTATTTGGGTCACCTTTAAATTCCTACAGTCATACTCTTCATCCCAGACAATCCTACTACACTGGGCCTCTTCCAATGACTGATAATTGACCTTGAAGATCCAGGACACGTCTGAGGGGTATGGTAGATGTTGTGGATGACCATCATCATTTGTTGAAATGGATGGAGATGATAGGGTGCTGGGTTTTAATGCCTGAAAGGACTAGAACCATCACTTTAGTTTGACCTATCTCTTAAAGAAGGTCACATATCCTCAACTGCATGCAGTATCACAGCCAAGAGTGCACCAACAGGCTTTGCAACCTCTTCCTCATCTGCCCTCCTAAGGGATTGGCTGCCTACACTCAGGTAAGCTCTGATACGGTGCAGCCATGTAACCCAGGATCAGACTGCTGTAGAAACAGCTGCGACAAGCCAAGACTGGAGCCACTGCTCCTTGCTGTGGGAGCTGCATTTAAACTCAGACCTGTGCCCATGGTCCTTGTCTGGGTTATGCTGTGAATACGTTTGCACCTTGTTGATCCTAATCTTGTCTTGCTGACTAGACTTTCTGGCTTGACCTCAGACCTGCCTCATCACTGTGGACTTGCTTGGCAATCCTTGAACCATTGACT
The DNA here is from genome assembly GCF_000695765.1 of Mesitornis unicolor. Taxonomy (NCBI): domain Eukaryota; kingdom Metazoa; phylum Chordata; class Aves; order Mesitornithiformes; family Mesitornithidae; genus Mesitornis; species Mesitornis unicolor. Next base: position 4,875 of record NW_010162615.1, on the reverse strand, counting down.
GACCCTGGCTAGTGCCAGCAGACCTGCTCTGCTCACCTTGTGAGTACTCTGGCTTTGGTATGGTCCCTGCCCTCCTGCCTGGCTGTCCTTCCCCCTCAGCTCCTGGCTTGCCATCCATTGCAGAACAAGCTACTCTTGCTGCTCCCTGACAACAAGTCTTCTCCGAGGTATAATACCTCTTGTAGAAAGACTTGTAGTCCTCAAGGAAAGACTTCGAGGGGTGGAGACCTTACCCAGCAGTTTGTAGGCAGACTGTTCCAACAGTTAATTATCTTTCCTGAAAAATACATGGTTTTTTTCAGTCTGAATTTGTCTAGGCTCGGCTTCCAACCTTTACAATCTCATTATGCTTTTTTTCTGCTCAATTAAAGAGCTATCTACCATCAGAAATCTCTCCTTATGGTCAGTGCTTACAGAGTGTGTGATCAAGTCACTTCTCTGGTTTCTCTAAGCTTCATTAGCCTCTCGCTATGAGGCAAGACTTCCAGATCTGTCTGAGTCTTTTTTTAATGTGTTGCTATCCCTTATCTAAATGTGGGTCCCAGATTTGGACACAGTGTTCCCAAAATGGTGACCCTGAAGGTAAGCAGAGACAGTCTCTCTTCTCACTCCTATCTGCTATTCTTCAGGTCATTCAAGAACTGCTCCTCTTAGCTATCACATTCCTCGGGATGCCAACACAGCTCTGTTTTTTTCTGCAGATTATACCACAAACTAGCATGAAGCTCAAAATGAAAATCAGATAGTTCTTGGAAACAGGAGTGATTTTTCTGCAGAATCTGCTTTCACATTTCTCACTGTAGAGCAATGGGAGGTGAGCAAATGAGGCTGTTTGAGCTATTATACCTGAGCCTTCCTGGACCTCTTGGAACTGATCTATCTCCTCCATGTTTGATGAACTCTGATCTTCATCTGAGTATGACCGATTGGCATCACCCTGCAACACAGAAATTTAGAACTCATAAACAGAAAAGACCATTTGTTCTTGTCTTTCATGGCTGGAACAACTGTAAAATCCTCCTTGGTGGCCAGGCATCAGTGTGATCACTGGCAAAAGTCTCGTGTGACCTAGGATGGCTGAGGTACTGTGTTCTTGCTTTTGAAGGGGCAAAGGACTCACCCTAGTAGGGCAGGGTCTGTTGCACAGGATGGAAATTATGAACTCCCTTCCAGAGGACTTGTGTCTTTCTTTGCATGGATAACCCTTTTTTTTATTATTTAATTAAGCCCACTCTGAACTTAACAAGTGACAGAGGTGTGATACTTTGGGAGTCTTCCACCCCAGTACCCTCAAAGTGTCTCAAAGGTCCTCTTTTTAACACCTCTGTTCCTTCTCCTGATGACACCTTAGAGGCAACTCACCTCAGCCTGGAAGCCCTCCACAAGAATGGCCACTAGCAGATTGAAGAGCACATAATTGCCAAACGTCATGAGAGCCACAAAGTAGAGAGATGCCCATGGCGAGGTGGAGGCCATGCCATTATAGAGCACAACATTCCAGTCCTCCTGGGTTAGGATCTGCAACCAGGAGCAGAGGCCACATAAACATAAAGGAAGAACATGAAGGGGATTTCCAGAAAAGGGCAGTGAAAGGATACACATCAGGACCACCTCAAGCCTCTGAACTGCCCCATAACCACACATACACTGCCCACTGTCACTGCCCAGCTGTGGTACTGCCCTGATAATGTTAGCTAAGCAAGAAGAGCAACCATGAGGGCAGCCATGTGCTGGGGTGATGGTGTTAACACAGGAGTTGCCACAACAGAAGTGACCTTTGTAAACTCTCTCCTAGGAAGGAAGAAGCCCCCCTGTCTGAAAGATAAACCAGTCATTTGATTACAACAATCTTCCTCCAAACATCCTGGAGTCTTTTGTGTGAAGTTTTGGGTTGTCAGGAGCAAGTGCAATGCTCCGCAATGAGAAAAATCACCTCCTGATCCTCTTCACTTTGCCCTGGCCCACCCATAGAGAGCAAAGTGGGCTCACCTGGAAGACTGTGACGATGGCCCACAGCAGGGAGTCAAAATTCTTCCGGTCAGGAACTGTATCTCCTGTGTCCGTCCTGAGGCTGAACTTGCAACCAAAGATGTGCATTCCCAGGATGCTGTTGGGACAGGAGGAGGAGATGATGTGAAATATAAAGGTCTCTGCTACCACAGTGAACTTGTCAGAGTGATTCTCTTTTCGTCCCAACAATCACATGTAGTACCACAGGAGTGAGGGGAAGAACAACACAGCCACACCACTGGAACCTGTCTGTGAAGAAGGAGCTATGTTCTGCACCCCAGTAGCTCACCACAAAACCTTGTTTCCCATCAGCACTTCCTCGGAGCTCACGTACTATCTCTAACATGTCCTTCAGACCTGCTCTCTCCATCGTTCTTTTTTGCTGTCTTTTTTTCCATCTCCCTACCACTGGATCCACAGGAGGCACCGACAAACTTTCTTGGGTGCTTCCTGCAGCCCTTTTGTCAGAACCAGCCTCCAGACTGAACTGTACCTGCAACCAGTGTTGATTACCAAGAGACTTCACCTATCCTGCATGGGACATTATGCTCAACATGCACATTTGGTGGCAGTATTTCTCTGCCCCACCCAGGCCAAATTTTTAGCTGCTGATCCCAATGTAGGGCAGCAATAACCTCAGTCCTTATGAGCAAATAAATGTCTGTCATTGCTGCCTGATCCTACAGCAATGAGCAAGATGAGTAATGCACCCATGCCGTGAAGTAGATGCCCACATGAGCCATGCAGTGCCCCTCCAAAACACTGTAAGGCAGCTTCCTTCTCACCTGAATATAAAGATGAAGAGCATAAGGAGCATGCAGAAGGTGGCTACATTGTCCATAGTCTTCATCAGCACCACAAGCTGGCGGCGCAGCGCAGGCATGAAACGCACCAGCTTCAGCACCCGCAGGAGGCGGAAAGTCCTCAGGACAGACAGGCCCCCATCTGCCTGGCCAATGATCTCCCAGATGCTACAGCCCAGAGAGGTACAGGGAGTGCAAGGGACAAAACAGCAGAGAAGTGAGCAAACAGAAGAGACAGAGGAATAACAATGCTAATCCAAGTTATCACCTCTGCATTAGCGGCGTGTATATAGGGATTAGAGAGAAAATCTGTTTGAACAAGATATAATTAGAAGTATATACTACAGGTCTATACTTATGTGTAGAAAGCTGCATTTCTCTCTTCAGAACATGAACATGGCACTTCATGTTGCAGGAATGAGGAAAGGATTGCAGCATTAAGTTCCAGCAAGACAAGTTCTTCTATCACACATTAAACCCCTGTAGCAACCTTCATTTGTGCATTTGCAAAATACTTCACAGCTAATATTTGTTGTGGACTTGAAAAGCAACTGTGATTGTGTCCATTATACAGAAGAGACAACTGAACGGCAGAAATGCTATGGGGCTTGTCTAGGGCCACCAAGTGTTGGGAAAGGACATCTTGGTCTCCCAATCCTTGGCCTTGTGCATCAGCTCAGCTCCTCCTAGTGTAGCTGCTAAATCCTTTCTGAAAAGGCACATGAAAAGGTGCAAGCTCTGTGATACTCTTTTCTGTGTGCATTTCAGCTGATCCCCAAGGCCCTTGTCACCTGATGATGACGATGATACTGTCGAAGATGTTGTAGGGGTTGCGGAGGTAATCAAAGAGACCGAAAGCAGCAAGTTTCAGGATCATCTCCAGGGCAAACATGCTTGTAAAGACAACGTTGCTGATCTCCAAGATGTTGGTCAGTTCCTCTGGCTGGAGAGAAAGCAAATTCAGAGTCAGAATGGAAAGAGCCCTGAAATCATGGGAAATAAAGTGCCACCATTCCCGGAGGACAGGCTTTGCAGAGAGCTGTAAATGACTATGGGAGAGATTAAAGTAGAGTTGGATAGAGTGACCTTGGCACTCCAGTTCAATATGTCCTTAACAAATTCTTTTACTAGAGGTGGTCAGGAGCCTCACAGCCATTCACAGAGCCAAAGCTGACCAAGTGTCTCCTGCATCCTACTCCATATCCCGGTCCTCCAGCTAAAAACTGCTTCACTGTGCAAAGAACTTGAACATTTTTTGAAGCAGGCCAAAAGTGGCTGATCTTTGGTCAGCCTCTTTCTTCAAGGATTATTTTCTCTGAGGTTTCCACAGGTACCTGGCACAATTTTTTTGCTGAAATTCTGAAAACATTTGAATGATAGGAAAACAGTTCCCCATCTTCCTCTTAACCTCACTGTAATTCTCTGCCCCTTTCCCCTCTATAATTTTTCCCTCTCCTATTTTCTCTCCCCTACTCCCCACCAAATCTTTGGTATGCATTAGTTGTCTGGTCTTGCTCCAGCAGTCTTATCTCATGCCTCTGTCCTCAGAGTGGTCAGAGGAAAAGATAAAATTGACAGCAAGAGAAGGCAACAGATGCACCAGGTGAAAACTACCAGGGATGACACAAGATTTGTCTTGGGGGGTTGGCAAGGGGAAGGAAAGAAAAGGGAAAAAAGGGCAATCTGACCCCACTTCAGGCATTTTTTTTTCTGTTCAATCTCTGACACATCTTTCAGCTGCTGTGATACAGCCTCCTCCAGCAGAGACCAATGTGTTTGTGCATATGAGAGAAAGTGTTTTAATGACTCCATCAGTGGAGCAAGTCTGAGCAAATTAAATTACTCCTCCTTTTGTTTTCTGAATTAATGACTTTTTCTTCAGTGTGTGCAGCCTTGGAAACTTCTCTGACAAGGTCAGGAAAGGGTCTAGACTGTTTCCTCAGGAACAACGAAACATTGCTTTGGAGGGAGAAAGAGGCTGCACTGATGTCATTGATGAGGGATGCCAGGTTCTTGCTGTTCCCTGTGAAACGAAGGAAAGAAGCCAGAGAGTCGTGGTCAA